>NC_072405.2:119626875-119932656 GCF_028858775.2 Pan troglodytes
TTCTCCTTCACTTATGAAGCTTAGTTTGGCTGGATATGAAATTCTGGGTTGAAAATTCTTTTCTTTAAGAATGTTGAATATTGGCCCCCTCTCTCTTATGGCTTGTAGAGTTTCTGCCGAGAGATCAGCTGTTAGTCTGATGGGCTTCCCTTTGTGGGTAACCCAATCTTTCTCTCTAGCTGCCGTTAACATTTTTTCCTTCATTTCAACTTTGGTGAATCTGACAATTATGTGTCTTGGCGTTGCTCTTCTTGAGGAGTATCTTTGTGGCCTTCTCTGTATTTTCTGAATTTGAATGATGGCCTGCCTTGCTAGATTGGGGAAGTTCTCCTGGATAATATCCTGCAGAGCGTTTTCCAACTTGGTTCCATTCTCCCAGTCACTTTCAGGTACACCAATTAGACGTAGATTTGGTCTTTTCACATAGTCCCATATTTCTTGGAGGCTTTGTTCATTTCTTTTTATTCTTTTTTCTCTAAACTTCTCTTCATGCTTCATTTCATTCATTTCATCTTCCATCGCTGATACCCTATCTTCCAGTTGATCGCTTCGGCTACTGAGGCTTGTGCATTTGTCACGTAGTTCTTGTGCCATGGTTTTCAGCTCCATCAGGTCCTTTAAGGACTTCTCTGAGTTGGTTATTCTAGTTAGCCATTCGTCTAATTTTTTTTCAAGGTTTTTAACTTCTTTGCCATTGGTTCGAACTTCCTCCTTTAGCTCGGAGTGGTTTGATCTTCTGAAGCCTTCTTCTCTCAACTCGTCAAAGTCATTCTCTGTCCAGCTTTGTTCCGTTGCTGGTGAGGAGCTGTGTTCCTTTGGAGGAGAAGAGGTGCTCTGATTTTTAGAGTTTCCAGTTTTTCTGCTCTGTTTTTTCCCCATCTTTGTGGTTTTATCTACCTTTGGTCTTTGATGATGGTGACGTACAGATGGGTTTTTGGTGTGGATGTCCTTTCTGTTTGTTAGTTTTCCTTCTAACAGTCAGGACCCTCAACTACAGGTCTGTTGGCGTTTGCTGGAGGTCCACTCCAGACCCAGTTTGCTTAGGTATCAGCAGCGGTGGCTGCAGAACAGCGGATATTTGTGAACCACAGATGCTGCTGCCTGATCATTCCTCTGGAAGTTTTGTCTCAGAGGAGTACCCAGCCATGTGAGGTGTCAGTCCGCCCCTACTGGGGGATGCCTCCCAGTTAGGCTACTCGGGGGTCATGGACCCACTTGAGGAGGCAGTCTGCCGATTCTCTGATCTCAAGCTGCATGCTGGGAGAACCACTACTCTCTTCAAAGCTGTCAGACAGGGACATTTAAGTCTGCAGAGGTTGCTGCTGCCTTTTGTTTGTCTGTGCCCTGCCCCCAAAGGTGGAGCCTACAGAGGCAGGCAGGCCTCCTTGAGCTGTGGTGGGCTCCACCCAGTTCGAGCTTCCTGGCCGCTTTGTTTACCTAAGCAAGCTTGGGCATTGGTGGGTGCCCCTCCCCCAGCCTCGCTGCCACCTTGCAGTTTGATCTCATACTGCTGTGCTAGCCATGAGCAAGGCTCCGTGGTGTAGGACCCTCCGAGCCATGTGCAGGATATAATCTCCTGGTGTGCCATTTGTTAAGCCCATTGGCAAAGCACAGTATTAGGGTGGGAGTGACCTGATTTTCCAGGTGCCGTCTGTCACCCCTTTCTTTGACTAGGAAAGGGAATTCCCTGACCCCTTGTGCTTCCCGGGTGAGGTGATGCCTCACCCTGCTTCAGCTCACGCACAGTGCGCTGCACCCACTGTCCTGCACCCACTGTCCAGCACTCACCAGTGAGATGAACCCGGTACCTCAGTTGGAAATGCAGAAATCACCCATCTTCTGCATCGCTCATGCTGGGAGCTGTAGACTGGAGCCGTTCCTGTTAGGCCGTCTTGACTCCACCCCCCAAATCTCAGGATTTTTGTGACAAATAATAAGAGCAGGTGTCTACTGAGATCTTAGCAGATATCTGATTAAGTCAGGTACCACGTTAAACATTATACAACAATGATCCTTTATTATTCCTAACTATCCATTAAGATAGATTATGGCCATTTTTCTGATGAGGAGGCTAGGGTAAGAGGGGTTATATCTTGCCCAAGGTCATAATGGCAAGGGAGTGTTAGAGCTGGGATTCCAGTCCAGAATGTCAAGGTGCAAAGCCTGGGCCTTTTCAATTAAACATCACTGGCACCTGCCACGTAGCTTTACCAGAACTGGAGGTGAGAGGCTTTGATATCTGATGAACATCAGGCACAATGAAGTCCTGCTTCCAGGCCTACAAGAAACCACAAGTATTCATGTTGTCTAGCAGACCTTTGTGGAACACCGAAAATGCGTAATAATTTAAAAAGCAGTTGTACCACAGATATCTTCTGGCAACCCCAATTCTGCCACTTCAACTATTATTTAAGGTGAGCACATATTGTAGTAATGATTGCTTTGTTGAAACATTTTGAAAACTGCTAACATTGTAAGGTAAGTAACAAATATTTATCTTTTTATAATGTCAGTATTATAAATGGAATATATTATAGCACTATTTGTCACATTGTAAATAGTATTATACACAACATTTAAAGAGTTAAATCTACATCTCTGGGTTTACCTTTTTTTGTTTACTGATGTTATGTTTATTATTGTATTATGGGATAATATGGTCTGTAGGTAATTAAATTCTGAAATTTAAATAGCTTATAAATTTACAATGACATGGATACAAATTTGCTAGTGCAAAAGAAAAATTTTCATAGTTTCAAACATAATACTACCGGTTAATTTGCCTAAAGTAGAGTTTTACTGTTAAGAACCTGTGATAGAGAAAAATAATATTTAAAAATTCACATACTGTTAGAATTCAGAATTTAGGAATTTTAGATATTGAAGTAATCCAGGCAAAAGCTGTTTATTTCCTCGTTCAACTTTATTCCAAAGCAGTAAAATATATAAAATTCCATAGATGTGTGTAATTTACTTTGTGAACTAAAACAGTATAAGTACCTTTTTAACATTTTTATTAGGAGAACATTTAATTATAGGATTTAATTAATGGAACACTAATCTTATTCATAGGTTTTATTTCTTGGGTTTATTCCAAAAGTGAATATTGTTTCAAAAATATAAAATATTCTTATATGGCATACAAGGCTTAATCTATATTTAATTACTTCCAAATGTAGTTTTGAATTTTCATATGTTTATAGAAAGATTAAAGTAATTTTTGTCTCTGTTTCGCATTACCCTTTTGTCTCTTTCTGTTAGATATCCCGTCAGCATGCAAATATACTGTTATTCTGCCCATCTGAAAAAAAGTAAAAGAAAAATCATCAGCCTTCCCCTTGCTCCACACACCTTTCTAGCTACCAACACATTTCTCTGCTCCTGTTTGTAATTAAACTCCAAAAAATGTTAGCAATATTTGTTCTTTTCACTTTACTGTCCTCTGATCTTCTCTTGAACTCATGCCATTTATCCCATTATTTATCCCATTTTTCACTGAGATAATGTCTTCACTCCTGCCCCTATTCTATTCTCAGAACAGCAGCTAGTGAATCTTAGACAGTGTGAGTCACATGATGTCACTCCTCGTTTGAAAGCCTGCAATTACTCCCCACACTTAAAAATAACCTAAGTGCCTTCATTTCTGGTCTCCTCTCCTACCATTTCTCTTCACCCATACTTCTTCAACCACACTTGCTATTATTTGAATCCACAAACATGGTCCCACCACAGGGCCTTGGCACATCCTATTTCTTCTACTAAAAATGCACTTCCCATAGATATCCTCATGGCTTGCTATCTCTGAAAAACTTCCATGACTGTCTATAATACATACATCCTGTGTCCCACTTCACATCTTCACGGTATCACCTCTGACTTCAGTCATAAATGCTGCAAAGTGGCCCTAAGGCTCTTAAGTCACTTCTCACTATCAGCCTCCCTGGTAGGCAGAGCCATGATCAGTATACACAGTTGCTAACTTTGTAGGCAGGAAAAGTGGTTTGTAGTAAGAATGTACATGGGCTTCTGGGCAGTCGAAGAGGACTTCACTAGTTGGTTAGGAACTGAAGGGAACATGATTGGAATCCAGAAATTAGAATGTCTTAGAAAGAGGCATATGAAGGGACTCATAATAGTGAGCATAAAGCATGCAGATCTATGTGTCTCAACTTAACTTCCGCAAGAGAACATCCCCCACAGAGGAGATGGAATAAACAGATGGATTGGATGATTCGTCCAGGAGCTTCTCTCCGTGGCCACCGCAGTGCTAGCGCATTGGGCCCATGAAGAATGGCCATGGAGTGGAGGCCATGCATGAGCCAACAACATGGACTCCCTTTCACCCAGACTAAACAACCTACTGCTATTGCTGAATACGGGAACTGCCAGCAGCAGAGACCAACACTGAGCTCTCAATAGGCTACCACTCCTCAAAAAGTCCACCCAGCTTCTCAGTGACAAGTTGATTACAGCACCTTCCTTCTCCCATGGAAAGAACAGAGATCGACTGCTACCAGAACTGACCCTCCAATTATGGGCTTTGCTTCCTCTTTCTACAGTTCTCTGTCAGCACCATCTTCTGAGAGCTTAGAGAGCCTGATATACTGCCATAGAATTCCATAAAATATTGCTTCAGAACAAGAAATGTATTTTATAGTGAAAAAGTTCTGATAATGGGCACATGACCATGAAATCTGTCACTCAGAAACATGTAGCTTAGTAGAATGATGGAACTGCCTGTTAAAGCTATGGCCAAGATGTGAACTTGGGGAAAAACATCCTGTGGGGTGGGACCCTGGTATCCTCCATAACATGCATTGAACCAGTGGCAGACATATGCTGTTGTTTTGTAATAGACAGATGCATGGAGCTGGATATAAAGGGCTGCTTCCCTTCACCATCACTCCCTGTTATCCAGAAATTGAATTTGTGCTTTCTGCCTTTGCAACCTTACATTCTGCTGGATTTGTGGGTCTTAGTTTCCAGGTAGAAAATCCTCCCATCATGGGTCACAATATAGATTCCACTGAACTGAAACTACCACCATGGTCTACTCAGTTTGAATTCATCAAACATATTTAGTATATGACTAGAGATAATCAGTTCTAATTATCATAAAGAAATAGGGTTGCTTTAACTTAATGTAGTTAAGGAGGAGTTGGTCTGGAATTCAGAGTATTCATAGGGATATCTCTTGGCTTCATGTCCAGTGATTACTGAGAACAGGCAATTGCAGCAACCACCACCTAACAAGAGCAAGGCAGTTAGGGGCTCAGATTTCTCCAGGATGAACATTAGTGTCACCCCATTAGCTACAGTGCTGGCTGCAGGTAAGGGAAATCTACAATGGCTGCTGATAGCAAGGGGGCATGGTGAAAATTAATTATAGTTTTAGGACTAATTATAGAGTAGTATAGCCTGTAGCTTGTCCCTCTAACCCTCTTGTATTAAATCTTAGCAGAGATCTCAGCTGGCTACCTCTAACACTCTTGTATTAAATCTTAGTAGAGCTCTCAGCTGGCTACCACCTCAAAAACTTGGTGATGGATTGTGCTTAATATGTAGGCCATGAGTAGCTATGTGTTGTATAGTGGGTAGACTGTATCAGATGCCTTTTATATTCAGCTTTACATCCTCTCTTTCTTACCTCTAACTCTAGTTAGAGCTGTGGCAAATAGTTCCTTATGTACTTTGACTCAACTTATGCTTCCAGCTTCTTGAATGAGTTCTAACACCATGTCTTTGTCAGTTATTCAAGGACTTGTCTAGTGCAGTAACTCCGAACTTTGGAACTTATATAGCATATACCTATGTGCAGTGTGAAAGTGCAGAAAAAGTTACTTCCCCCAGGGAGAACCCTCAACCAATGGGGACCAGATTTGATGAATAAATGCTTCTTGCCATTGATTTTTTGATTTGGAAAAACATGCTATATTTTCCTTAGAAATTCCCAGCAATATTGAGCCCCAGTTGTCCTCAGTGGTACCCAGCTTTTCTTTCCTCACATTTTGCTCTTTCTCATACCTAAAATAGCTCATTGCCCAAATAAATTATGTGCTGGCAAATCCTTACCTCAGATTTTGCTTTGTAGAAACTTGAAACAAAGACCTCATCCTTTATAAGGTAGTGTTCTCCTCCTCTATTCTTTTTAGTCCTCTTAGCCTACCTTTTTCATGGTACTTATCACCTCCAGATATAGAATCTGGTATGTAGGCTCACAGTAGGCTCTCTGTAACTTCGAGCCTGTCATCCACGAATCTAACCAACTGCGAATGGGAAATACAGTATTCACCAGATGTGGAATCTAGATACTTGTCCTGCAGGGCTGACTACAGGACTTGAACATTTCTGGATTTTGTTATCCAAGGGGATGATGGAACAAATCCCCATGAATACTAAGAGATGACTGTATCTATCCTCCAGCAATACTTTTATGAGTAAATGAATTAAAGGCTAAATTTTGTGCTTCCAAAGAAGATTACAATCATAAGGATAAATATGAAATAGGTTCACTGCTTCAGTAATGTTTATGAAATCATTTACTGCATGATTTGATACTAGGTGACAAATGTTAGGTCTCTGAAGATAGAATACCATTAATAATAATTAAGTCTTCTTACTTTTCCAGGTTTTTCTCAAGCAAACCAGTTTAACTATGGAGTTGATAACGCTGAGTTGGGAAACAGTGTGCAATTAATTTCTTCTTTCCAGTCAATTACTTGTGATGTAGAAAAAGATGCAAGTCATTCAACTCAAATTACATGCTATACTAGGTCTGTTTTAAAGTATCTTTAATAAAATCATTTTTATCATATCAGAAGTTACAGTTATGAATATTAGTATTATAATAGTTTTATTACCCTGGCTATTATAAATAATATTTTTCTGATTATAGGTTAGTATTTTTCATTTTTGTGATGTTTAGACTATTTTATGCATTTATTATATTCAATTTTAATTGGCATGATAAAAACATATTCTATGTCTTTTCCCATGTTATTAGAGCTATTACCTTATTGTTGAGCATTTTTAGAAGATAAATGACTATTTAATTGTAATGATGTGCCTTAAAATACCAAAATTATGCTATTTTGTTCAATTTGATTAATTTTGTTCAAAATATTCATATAGTCATTAAGATTAAATATAATCATTTTGCATAGTGACATTTCAAGTTCTTTACTATCAGCCCAAATTCATGTATGTTATTAGCAACTTAGGAAAAATTTTAAAAATCACTTTAAATTGCAACTTTCAATATTGAACTTAGAAACAGATAGCACATATTCTAGAGGATTTCATTTATCTTAGGCCTGTTGGCTGTTCTTCACCAGGAAAAGCTTACTTAGGGGAAACTTGATTAACTAGTCCTTTTTAGGAAGCGAAGCATGGAATAACTGATTGTACCGAGGTGATATGTTACTATTTTAAATGTTTATTATTGCATTTGTTGTTATTATACTTGTTGTCCTTTTTAATAACCACCAACGTGCACAGTCGGAATATGCATTTGCCTGAAGTTCATGAGGTTAGAGTTTGCAATAAAGAGTTCAGGATGGAGATCATTTTTCCATAATATAGAATGGAACTTAACTAGACATCAGTTACCACGTTGGACACTTTCTGTCAAAAATAGCCTGCAGTCTGGGGCAGTATTTTTCATTAATACTATACACTAAATAAGAGAGGAATTGCATGTCTCATATATTCTTCATTTTCTTTATAGAGCAATGCCGGAAGATTCCTACACTGTTAGAGTCAGTGTGGACGGGGTTCCTGTTACGGAAAATAACACCTGCAAAGGTCACATCAACAGCTGGGCATGTACCTTCAACGTATGTAGGAATCTTCTCTTCAGTTTATGTATAGTTGATCTTGCTTTCTTTCCTGCAGAACTGAATTTTTACTTTTTAGTTTTATAGACTATTTCCACATTTAAAAATACATTAGCATGTAACAAAGGATAATTTCCCTCAATTTAAATTATCTTCCATAGTAATTTAATGTCTGTTATTTCTGATTTGTTTCCCCTCCTTTAATTTTACTATTAAATTAAACTTTCGTACTTCAAACATGTTTTCTTGTTCATATTTTCCCCTTTATCTCTACTTCTACTCTTAGTGTGATTCTCCCTTTTCCTATTTTCATCGAAGTAACTACCTTTCCTTTCTACGTAATTTCTAACGTAATGAGATAAAATGTGCCTGCATGTGGTGTAAGAGCCACTCAAAATTTAGCTGCCCTAAATAGAAGTATTAGCAGTAATACATTTTCTTCTAAGCATTATCCCATATATATATAATTAAATTAGTTATATATATAAATAATTATATTTTATATATAAATAGTTATTATATATAATATATAAATAGTTATATATAATATATTATATATATAATATATAATATATATAATTATATATTATATATAATATATAATATATATAATTATATATTATATAATAGAATTATATATTATATATAGTTATATATAATATATAATTCTATTATATAATATGTAGTAGAATTATATATTATATATAATTATACAATTATATATAATATATAATTAATATTACATATAATATATATTTTATATTATATATTATAATATATTATATAGTATGTATATTATATATTATATTATGTATAATTATATATTATATAGTATGTATATTATATATTATATATTATGTATAATTATATATTATACATAATATATAATATATAATATAAGTATATATAATATATAAATATTATATATATAAAACTATTTATATATAAATATTTGTATATAAATAGTTTTATATATATTAGCTTTAAGTTGTCAATTACTGAGTACTACAATGTTCTAATATAAGATGAAATACTGAAGAAAACAATAATGACATCTGTCTTCAAGAAGCTTCTATGATTCCAAAATATATTGCCAAATACGATTCCCAGATATCTCTGGCTTTCTTCTGTTTCCCCAGACGTGGAACTCTGTTTGGTTTTCTGGTATGTCACACCTAAATGGTCTTAAAGCAACCTAAATTGAGCATCAAACTGCAGTTTTTGTATTCCTCCTTAAATCTACTTTTTCTCTGATTATTTCTCACCATCTCAAGTTAGAAACCTGTTACCATTCTTGGTTTCTCCCTCCCTTCTCTTTCAGCCCCATAGCTATTAAGAAGCAAAACCACGATGATCCTATCCTCTAAATTAACTCTTAGGTTCATCTTATTTAAATATCTTCTTTCCTACATGACAGTTACATTATGAATATTGTTGAAATTTAGTAATGTAAGAAATTATCTATTTCACAAAACTAGAAACAAAACAGAGATAAGTTTTCATATTGACATTATTCTTTTTACAGGCAAAAAGTTTTAGAACCCCAACAATAAGAAGCATCACACCTTTATCTGGAACTCCAGGTCTGTTATATGACATCTGAAATAACTTTTGGTTTCATGGTAAATAATGTGTTTATTTTTTAGTATATGAAATTAGTATAATTCCTGCAATTTTTAAATAGCATTTTTTTCATTATAAAAATAACTATCAGCCAGGCGCGGTGGCTCATGCCTGCAATCTCAGCATTTGGGGAGGCCAAAATGCAAGAATTCCTCGAGCCCAAGAGTTTGAGACCAGCCTGGGCAACATCATGAGACCCTGTCTCTAAAAAATAAAAATAAATAAATTAGCCAAGCTTGGTGGCAAGCAGCTTTAGTCCCAGCTACTCCAGAGGCTGAGGCAAGAGGATCACTTGAGCCCAGGAGTGTGAGGCTGCAGTGAGACATGATTGAACTTACATGACAGAGCAAGATCCTATCTGAAAAAAAAAAAAAAGATAAAAAAAGAAAAAAGTACCAATATTTTAAAAAATTGATTTTCAATGGCTATATCTTCATCTACTATAATGTATTTATCACCTCCCACCCCCACCACTTATACATTCAACTGGTTTCCAGGGTTTCATTATAATAACTATATTATTCCAGTTTATAATCCCAATGGCAATAACAGAGAATGTATAACCTTGACAATTCTAGGTACTATTTTTTCAAGAATTAATATACAAGATACAGTAGTTTTAAGTTTTTTTCCAACTCTTTAATTTATGTAATTAAACTTGTTTTTTGCCTATTGACCATTTGTATTCCTTCTTTTATACATTACCTGTTTATCTCTTTGGCTTAATTTAAAGTTATTCACCATTTTTCTTATTAAGTTACAAGGATTCTTTATATATCCTTAAAAAAGGATATTAACCATTTATACATTATATGTAAGAAATATATTTTAAATTTATCATTTACTTTTAAAACATATTAATGATTTTTCTGTCATCAGACAACCTTTTATTTTTATTATCACATCTATAGATCTTAACATTTGTTGTTTTTTCTTCATTTTTAAATAGCATTTAAAAATGGGTGGGAGGCCCTACTAACCTAACTATATAAATATTATATAAATTTTCACCTATTTTTCAATAATTGTTATGGTTTTATTTTTTATATTTCATTTTTATTTCACCTAAGATTTCTCTTACTTTTTGGTACAGAGATCTTTTTTTTTTTTTTTTCCTCAAATAGTCACCGATTGACCCAAGCAGTACTTGTGGAATACCATCCTGTCTTCTATGCTACACTTCTTTACTCTATGAATATTTACAGATACTCATTCATATTTTATTGTGTTTGCTAGAACTTTCAGAACAATGCTAAACAATAGTGGCAAACACGAGGTATAAGTGTCTGGGTCCTGGTTTTATTGGGAAAATCTCTTATGTTTTCGTATTAAGTGTATGGATAGATTTTCTTACACAGAACCTTTTTGGGGTTTTTGTTTGTTTTCAGGTACACTAATAACAATCCAAGGCAGAATCTTCACTGATGTCTATGGAAGTAATATTGCACTAAGCTCAAATGGGAAAAATGTTAGGATTTTGAGGTAATCTTTTGATGTGGAAATATATTCTTATAACTCATAAATGAGAAGTAATATTCTAAGAATAATGGGTCCAATGATATTAAATCCCATTACAATGTAATATAACTAACCAGTGTTTTTTGTTTTCAGCCATATTATAGAAAGTAAAACAGACTATTGGAAGATTCATTGACACAAAAGCAATGGTCGATATGTCTTTCTTTTTTGGTCTGGTGTAATTTCTTATTGTTTTGTGATGGATTTATTAACAGAAGAAACACACAGACAAGTCCAATGGTAATTGAGTTATAGTCATACAACTTTATTACTAGAGGTCTTTATTACTTAATCTGTCTCATTTTGTGTATAAAAACACCTGAGGCCTAGAGGTCACAAAGCTTAGTCAGGGTCAGGAGTAGAACACAGTCTCGTAACACAGTTTTGACACATTTTCTACTGCTTCATGATGTACAGGCAAGTGCTGAAACCAAACATTGTCAATAACTCATTAACAGGCCAAGCTTTGAATCCTGTTTTGTCCATTTGCCAGCTGTGAACTAGATAGTAACCTTGGCTAGTTAGCTAATGTCAAAAAAATAATTGTCCACATTTTGGACTAAAAACTAGCATTGTCACTAGAGTTTCCTCCTGTAGCATAGATGGTGTTATTTCAGTCCTGCCTTTAAAGATTGAAAGTCCTGTTTATTTCCTACAGAAAAAAGTGTAGACTCATGATTATGGCTTTGAAGATATTTTATGTTTATCAAACTCATGCATAAAACAGGTAAATGGATAAGTTAAACAATTCAGATAGACACTCAGCAATTAGAGAATTTTTTGAATGCTGTAAAGGTGAGGTATATATACACACACATACAAATACATAATTTTGTAAAACAAGCAATTTAAAAGGTTTTAATGAGTGAAATAAAGATTTATCTGGAATTCTATAGAATAGAACCTTTAATTAAATCACATTTGTATGCATCTATAATTTCTGAAAATATTCATACTAATTCCTTATGTGTAATAAAAGAACTTCCAAGTAGAGATATTTAACATTTTATATGTACAGATTAGTAGAAGTAAAAATTTTGTCTGCTTCAACATAGTTGAGCGTTAGGAATGGTTTATATTCTAATTCTTAGACAGGTTTTTCTAAGTCATCCTTTCCCATAATGAAGCCAGGAAATAGAAAGTTTAACTTTCAAAAAGAGATTCCTTTTTTCCCCCACTGAAACTGGAATTTATTTCTGCTTAATATAAAGATTTGGATGGAAATTATTCCATGAAATCACAGAATTGCAGTGAGATGGGACATTAGAGGTCGGGCTACCTAATCCTTGTACTCTGGAAATCCTGAGCTATTATATGTAAATATATAATTTTTTCACACATCTATTAATGTTTGGGCAAGAAAGTCTTGGAGCTGCATTTGTCTCATTTCTCCCATGTTAATTATGATACCAGGGCTCCCAAGGCAATTTATTATGCCTGGATTCTGTTAGTAGGGAGGGAGTTGAGAGCAATGGGCTGTGTTCTGGGCAGGAATTCAGGAGACCTGCTTCTCACAAACCTTGTCCATTCAACTAAATCTCCAAATTCAGACCAGGTAGAAATTATAGAGGACATGCAAATGGATAGAGGGATTAGTGCTTACTAAGCAGCTTTTGATCTAAAAGATCAGGTAAAAAGAATTCTAAAAAGTATGTATTAAAGACCAAATAGGGTGGTTTTACTCTAGATACGCATACCCAGATCACTGTGTGGATTACCAACTGTGGTTAAGAATACTGACTGCAGCCAAATTGTCTGAGTTGGAATTCTTGCTCTACCCGTTATTGTCTGCAGGCTTGGGCAATCTGCTTAAGCTTTCTGTTTCAGTTTTTTCATCTGTAAAATTGAAGGATAATAGTTACTAACTCATAAGATGGTTGCAAGGATTAAACATCATAGGAACCTATAAGTGTTAGCTGCTAAATTTATTATTTAGCTAGAATAAGGCAGGAGGTTAGGAGAATTTAAATCCATGAATGTGTATAATGGGTACAATAATTCAGTTTACTTGCTTTACAATCCTAATGTAATGATCAAATGAAGGGACTTATGTGTAAAAGTATATTTAAAAGTTCAAAATTTTCTGCAAACAAAAGTCCTTATTTTTTATAGTTCAAGTTTGTATCTGGCCTTATTTTGAGTCTGGGATTTGCTGTCCCAAAAGCTGATAGTTTATTCTGGTGTTGCAAAGAATCTAACACCAATCAGTCACCTGCCAGCCTCCAATAGCATCAGGTACTATCAGCTTCCAAGTAATAGGTCAGACCCAATCACCTGAGGAAATATGAAGGCAGATGTTTTCCCTGCAGCTGAACTCTGGCTCTTCTCAGCTTCTTATTTTCATTTATGTGTCACTGATGCTGTTAGACATCCTCTTTCTCATAACTTTGTGCTGTCTGTGCTGTTTACCTTAATTCCTATAGTACAAAACCTATTACAAAATTGTTTTTGAGTTGATTGAACTTCAGATGGATGACTTTATTATCTGTTTCTATGTTGTCTTTTCTTGTAGTATTTAACACCTCTAACACACCATATATGTTATGATTATCATGTTTTATTCATCTTTCCCAGTTAAAATGTCAGCTCCCCAAGGGCAACAAAGGAACCTTTGTTAAGTTCACTGATGTGTGCCAGTACCTAGAACAGGGACTGCCACATAATAGAGGTTCAGTAGATGTTTTGTTGAATGCATGAGTGAGGGATAATAATAAGTGATTGAGAAAAAAAATTTAAGGGAACCAGTGAGTTGATGGGAGGAGTGCATTTTTGAAACAACTTGTTAAACATAACTTGATTTTTTCTAATAAAAATATTTGTACAGAGTTTACATTGGAGGAATGCCCTGTGAGCTTCTCATACCACAATCTGATAATTTGTAAGTAATTCAAATTATTTTCTTTACAAAAACAAATAGCAGATATAAGCATACTAAATTTAAATAGAATTGCTACCAATACTGCATAGCTAAATGGTTTATAATACAGTATAAATTATAATATTCCACATAGCGCATTAGCAATCATTTTTACAGTTAGGTGCTACCTTACAGTTAGGTCTCCAAGATAGTATGATATGAACTATTTAGATTTTTATGAAAAAAGATGTTTTGAGCAATATCTTTATCAAGCAATTATTTCATTTGGCAGTATCTCAAAGTCTTTTAAAGGAATATTAAAGGGCATAGTCAAATTAATTATAAAATATTTTATTGTTATATAAAATTTTATGCAAACATCTTCAACAAAGTCTGGGAAATAGTTTTATTTTACAGAAATTTTGGTTGTAGCAACAATTTCTGTCCTGATTCATATTCTGAAATTAATGAGTAGTTTTTAAGAGAAACACAATATTCTAAAATTTTAGTGTCTATATAAGCTTTGACATTAACTTTTTTTTAATTAGATATGGTCTAAAACTGGATCATCCAAATGGAGATATGGGTTCTATGGTTTGTAAGACGACTGGAACTTTTATTGGCAAGTGTTGGTCATCTTTCTTCATAATGCTCACAGATGCCTTATTCTATTTCCCTGTTTTGTATTCTCCTAGACCTCCCTCCTCTGCCCTTTTGGATCAGGTGTTTTTGTTTGTTTGTTTTTTGTATTTTCTCTTTTCCTTGGCTTCTTTTCACTTTCATGCAAACATGTATGAATCAGTATTTTCTTATGGTTTATATATAAGGTAAACTTCCTCAGGTTTCTCTTTCTTCTTCTTTCTCCCTACAGCATTCCGTGTCTAATTTGGCTATTTTGCCTGTTGCCTTAATTTTGCTCTGTTCTTTTCTTCTTGATCTATGTCCTCCAGACACATAGATCTTTTAAGAGTGTGTGTGTGTGTGTGTGTGTGTGTGTGTGTGTGTGTGTGTTACAGAGTCTTGCTCTGTTGCCCAGGCTGGAGTGCAGTGGCGTGATCTTGGCTTACTGCAACCTCTGCCTCCCAGCTTCAAGTGATTATTGTGCCTCAGCTTCCCGAGTAGCCGGGATTACAGGCGCACACCACCATGCCTGGCTAATTTTTGTATTTTTAGTAGAGATGGGGTTTTGCCATATTGGTCAGGCTGGTCTCAAACTCCTGACTTCGGGTGATCCGCCCGCCTCAGCCTCCCAAAGTGCTGGGATTACAGGGGTGAGCCAACGCGCCTGGCCTTCTTTTAATTCTTGAATGGGCTTCCCTCTCTTCTGTCTCAGGCCCTTTGCAAACTTCCTATCCTGAACATTTCAGATAAAATGCCATGTTCTCAAAAAGGCCTAGGTCATCACTTGTCTTATATTCTCAAAGCTCATACTACTTTTTTTTTTTAAATAGCATTATCACAATTTTTAGTTCTCTGTGTCATTGCTCTTGGCTAATTTTTCCTTCCTCTAGACAATATGTTCTGTTATAGAAGAAGGACAAGCTGTGTGCTCACCCCACATCTGCTCTCTCAGCCTCTAGCAGAGTGTCTGAACAGTTAAATAGCTGTTAAATAAATAAAAGAAATTTCAGGGCAATATGGTTACATATCTGTTCTTTTATTATTCTTCATTCGTGATCATATTTTGTTAGGTGTTTCTGGTTATAACTTCAAGACACCTTATTATGTATATTTTTATATAGTGGATGCTTTAAGATAGTTCAATTTTTATTTCTTTGATGATGAATATAAAATTGGATAAATACAATTTTGATTTTGTACTTTTTCCCTGCTTTTAAATCAGCTTTATAATATAGAGTTATTGTTCTTCTGTGATTGGGAATTTAATTGATTGTGTATTTTCATTAAATTCCAGGTCATCACAATGTCAGCTTCATCTTAGATAATGATTATGGGAGGTAGGCTATTTTGTAAATAATAACTTTTATAATTGATTCAACAGGGTAAATAAGATAAAATGTATATTTAGTTTGTGCTGTAGATGCAGAGGTTTAAAAAATTAACTACTTTCTTTCCCCAATTAACAGTTAAAGAGTCTGTACCTTCTTTTCACTCACAATTTATGCTTCATACATAACCTTTCTGTTGTAGGGAAATCTAGCATTAACTAAAATAACATAAAAATCTTTACTTGTGTTATGGAAAAATATTATTTTATGTCCTGCAGCTTTTCTGATTTAATTGTAACTTTTTAAATAACTAAAGTAATTAAATTTAGATTTAAACTAATGGAAGAATAAAAAAAACCTCATGGTTAATATTACCTGATAAAGATTTTCTTTTAAGTTATCAAGACATAGAGAGTTGTGAAAGATGGTAGTTATATCTTTCAATTGTTCATCTTAACAGCAATATTAATAACTTATATTTATGACTTCTAATAAAACTAGAACTCATTTCCAGATGTTCTACATTCTAATTTCAATAAGAAAGATCATCATACATTTATAGAAACATCAGAATATGCAAATCTCAATGCATGTTGAAACCCCATATTATAGATAATAATAGTGAACATTTAGCAGCAGGCATGGTATTAAGCACTTTACATACATTATCAAGTTTAATCCTCCCAAAGAAGCTCCCAAGGATAAACTGAGTGTTATCATCCACCCTGTGTTACCCACTGGGAAAATGAGACTTAGGAACATTAGGTAATTTGCCTAGGGATATTCAACTAGTAGGAAGCAGCATTAGTGTGCAAACCCATGCCATCTAACTCTAGGACCTGAGCATTTTATTCCAGCGCTTTGCCATGACTGATGGAGCAGTTCAGCAACCAGTACCACATTTCATCTCTGCTTACCATCCTGATCCAGGATTTCATACCATAGCAGGATTTCCCCACACTTGGGAGCATTTGCAAATGTGTGGAGAATCCCCTGGCTGTCACAGTAACTGGGTATGTTAATGGCCTTTAGTGGGCAGTATCATGATGTGCCAAACCCAAATTAATTGTTCTGCCCAAGATGTCATAGTGTCTCCCATTGAGAAAGTGAGTTGACAGAAACCCATATAAATTGCATTATTTAACACTCAATCCTAATATAGCTATAGTAGATTAATAATAGGAAAGATCCGGTAATTTCTTTTTTGTCTCTGAACAATGATCAGAAGTCTGAAAAAAAATGGCAATATTACAATCTAAGTAGATGTTATTCCTAGTAGCACTCACAGACTACAAGTGAAGGATGAGATTTTGTCCCTTCATGTATGGAACTGCAATTGCTTTGTGAACTCAAGTACACTATCATTGTATTTAGAGATCATCTACTTCTAGACACCTAGAGGCAATCGGTGTCATTATAACAAATTGATGCCTGGCTGGACACTTTATTATAGACCAATATAGGCTAGACCAAAACTAAGAGTAAATCAGAGTGGAAGATATATAAATGATGCTAGGATACACCTTTGTGATTTACATGGGACACATGACTTCGGGTCCCATAACTTAACAGTTATTCTCCTTAGGGATGACCTACTTACATATGACTTGATAAGACACGGCAACAGGATTTTGTTGAACGTATTAGAAAACCATGTTAGGAACAATAATTATTGAGTTTTAAATGATTTTTTGAACTACATACGATTTTTTTAAATGCTCTTAGTAGCAACCTTCCCAAGGTGAAAGAAAAATGAATTCTTAGTTCTGAGTCTGTATGAAAGGCATTAATTGCCAAATCCATCATATGTCTCTCAGAGAAATAATTATCCAAAAATAGAAGGTTTGAGTGATCAAGGTTGAACGTGATTGATAAGTACCCATAAATCAATATGCTGCATTAACATGCCCAGAAACTTTCAATTTAGAAATGCCAGCAAATTCACATATAATATAAGCAAAAATACTGCATTAAATTGTTGATTCTGTGGACTCAATTTATAATTCCACCCCCCACCCATTTTTTTTTAAAGCCAACAGCTATCTCTTTGTACAAATGTCTTAGAATTGAGGAAATTTGTGTTTCTGTATAAAATATTCTTATGAATTTAAGATAACAGAAATATGACATTTATGATTTAAAAGCCTAGTTTTAAGATTACATTTAGGTAATCTTACATTAAGATTACCTAAAAAGATTAAAAATCTTACATTTTGAATCTTACATTCAAAAAATACTTTAATGTATTAAATCATTCATTAACTTATAAAATTCATATTTCACAAATTTCGTGAGCATTGTTGAATATCAAATGAACCAATTAAAGGCCTTTCTGTGGCATCTATTCTGTATTTCTTTTAATAGCCAACCTTCTCTCCTCTATTACCCCAAGTTCAAACAACAGCTGTTCCCAACTGATAAGGTTCAGACGAAGCTGCCTTAATTGAGAAATGCCTAGTCATTATCAATGAATTAGTGAAAATAACCTCAGTGTCATCCAAAATAAATTACATTCAAATTTTATTTCAGGAGGCAATTTCCCCACTAACTTAAGAAGCAGAGTTAATTTTTGAGATGCAGGATCTGACCAGACACAGTATCGCTGGAGCTAGCATCGTTTCAGATCTTTGGGAAATCAGTCAAAAGGCTTCTGACATAAAAATATGAAATCTAGTATGAACTTCTTAAGTAACTAATCTAGCATAAAATATTTCCAGAGACTCTTTAGTCTTGCAAATGAACATGGTAATGCCTGGGTTAGATTTACAGGAGCATTAATTGTTGGTCTCGGTGACAAGATTTACATTATTCTTTTAGATTCTAATTCAGTGTAATTATGATGAATGAGATTTGAGTCTTAATATTTGAATTTCTTAACTTTTCTAATGGAGAACGTCTTGAAGGTAATTAAAGTAACAGCATTTAATTTCCAGAATTATTTTCCTTCTTAATTCTTCAGGTTTATAGAAGTATAAGTGTATATGTATGAATAATGGGCACTGTGTTTATTAAGGACAGTTTTAACCCAGTCAATTGTTGCTAATTTGCTGTCATCCATTTGCAGTGTCACACAGATTAGTGGGCAGAGGAGTAGTACTGTGTAATACACACGTGAGGAGCCACAGCTCTGGACTCAAACTGCCTGGGTCCAGTTCTGTGTCTGCCACTTACTCACTGTGCGATCTTAAGTTAATTCTCTGAAATTCATCTACCTCATGTGGTTGATGTAAAGATCAAACGGCATAATCAATTGAAAGTTCTTAGCATGATCCCACCTCTTAGAACAAAAAGTAGGTTCTAAAAGAAGACAGACTGGGGCGGTCAGCAGAAGATCCCAGCCTTTGTAAAGGGTAATCCTTTTGTATGCTTTTTTATGTCAATATAATTTCTTAAAATCAACTGTAGGGCCGGGCGCGGTGGCTCACGCCTGTAATCCCAGCACTTTGGGAGGCTGAGGATGGATCACGAGGTTAAGGGATCGAGACCATCCTGGCCAACATAGTGAAACCCTGTCTCTACTAAAAATACAAAAAAATTAGCTGGGCGTGGTGGCATGTGCCTGTAGTCCCAGCTACTCAGGAGGCTGAGGCCAGAGAATCCCTCGAACCCGGGAGGCAAAGGTTGCAGTGAGCCAGGATTGCACCACTGCACTCCAGCCTGGCAACAGAGCGAGACTCTGTCAAAAAAAAAAAAAAAAAAGAAATCAACTTTATTGAGATACAGTTTGCAATTCAGTAACAAATGTATACACATATGTCACCAACAACCAAATCAAAATAAAGAACATTCTTATCTTCTCCCAAAAGTTCCATCGTGCTGTTTTGCAGATTATGACATAATTTCTATCACTGAAGTTAAAAAAATGTTCCTAAATTAAAGATCATTTAAAGCAGAAAATTTAATCTTTTTTTAACAGGAGTTTTCCACAGAAAATGGCATATTTTGTTTCTTCTCTCAATAAAATTGCAATGTTTCAAACATATGCAGGTATGTGACTTTTCTTTCACTCTGTTGCGGGGGTGGTGGGAAGGCAGTGTATAATTGATTTAATCAAACCAAAGACAATGAGTGTAAGGTGTATTATATTATTTGATGTACTGCTAGGAAAGGAAAAATCCCTAAGATGGGGAGTCTAACAGGAAGCTACAACATTAAGCATGACCTCCCCCACAGCAGACAATATTCTTAGTTTAAGATTGATTGAAAAATAAACTCATTACACTAACACAGACAGCAGGGAAATTTGCATGTTTCAACTTTGGCTATTGGTAGAGGGAGGGAAAAAATCTCCACTGTCAATCTTAACCAAAACCAGTATAGATGCCTCTCAATTTATGATGGGGTGACCCCATCATAAGTTGAAAATATTGTTACATTGAAAATGCATTTAACCCACTGAATGTGTATTAGCTTAGCTTAGCTTTCCTTAAACGTGCTGAGAACACTCACATTGGCCTACAATTTGGCTAAATCATCTGACAACACAGTGCTCTGTAGAATACAGGTTGTTTACCCTCATCATTGCGTGACTGACTGGGGGCTGCAGCTGGCTGTGCTGCTCAGCATCGGGAGAGAGTATTTACCGCATATCACTAGCCTGGGAAAAGATCAAAATTCTAAGTACTATATGGTTTCTACCAAATTCATTATTTTTGAATCATTGTAAAGTCAAAAAATGTAAAGTCTGACTTTGGTAACTTGGAGACCATTTAAGCTGTCTGAGATTTATGCTCTCAGTGTGGTTCAAAAGAATCCTCAAGACAATCATAATTTAATTTAAAGAGGTTTCAGGTTGATAGTATCCCTTGGAGAATATCAGAACAAACACAAATCATCCTGAAAAAATTGTACGTCATTCCCGGTCAGGAATAATGGAAAGATCATTTAGATTTCAAAGATGTTAAAAAAGGTGGGTCTTGGAATCAATCAAATGTGATATATCTTGGCTTTTCCTAGAAGTTTATTTAGTGTGAAATTCATATGTAAGAATACATAGATATTTGATAGAGTTAATAAGGATAAATTTTAGTAAGAATCTGCCATATGTCATTTATTGGGCTATTTTACAATATACCTACAACTTATATATACAAAGCCACAAGAAGTTCAATCATAGTTAAATGTGTTACTCTAAAAGAAAATTATAAGAGGTTGGTCCATAAACATAGGAAAGATTCATTCTTCAAGAGCATATGGAAGAAGAGGTGGTTCTACCTGCCTTCCTGCTCAACTCAGGTTTTCCTTACTTCTTTAATCCTCGCATTACCAATGTTGCTTTAATACCAGTCACCACTAAAGCCTGGTCCTCATGGAATGTAAGTCTCTGTCAATGCCATGTCTATTGTCCTTTTTGCAGGATTGCATCAGAGAAAGTAATGAAACACCTAATTCATGCAGTTGGTAATCTACTACCTGTGTTAGGCACTATGGCTAGGTAATTTGGAATTTTTAAAAAATCAGGTATTTGGGTTTATGTGTAATATTTATGATATTTTATTTAATGCGCTTTTCCCCCAGAGGTCACCATGATTTTCCCTTCACAAGGAAGCATTCGAGGTGGCACCACGCTGACAATAAGTGGGCGTTTCTTTGATCAGACAGATTTCCCCGTCAGAGTTCTAGTTGGAGGTATTTCTCATGGTTTTTGATATATTACCTTATTACCACAAATTCTGCCTGCTCTTTAATAATTTGTAATAATAATAATAGTCTTTTCTCAACTCATGCCTTCAATTGGAAGCTGAGTATTTTCACACAGTCATTTGGTTCTGGGGTTTGATGCTCTTTCCATTGCAATTTTCCAGCAAGGGTCACTCCCTGAAACCTCATGTGAATAGGACCTGAGCTCTAGGGTTGGCACCAACAGGCTTTGTGTAGCAGCATTGTAGCTGCCATCCATGAATTCCTCGCCACAGTTTAAGGACACACCTACCCTTAATTTAGAAGCTCTTAAATGCCTTTTTTGAATGGTTGTTATTTCTCAGCGAGTTAGCTAATTGTGAGGAAATTTAAAGTAATATTTTGGTTATTCTCCTCATACTCTTCTCATATACTGTGCCTCATCTGGACATCAGTAATCACTGAAGATATTGGCCTTGGAAAGAGCAGTAATTTCAATGAGTTATCTGTTTACAAATGCATGTAGGGCTTGGTTCTGTGGTTATGCTTCACTTTTATGTGTCCTGTCCAGATCTGTTCAGAGGTAGGGAGCTATGCAACTCAAAAGAGGTGAATGTGATTGTGGGAATCTTCCCATTCAGCCATAATGACATCACGTCTATTGCTAGGCAGGGGACAGGATGCCTGCCCATGCAACAAGGCATATGCATTTCCACAGTCCTCTTGCTCAAGTACTTTCTACCTTTTACAGATTCTGCCCACAAGCCAGCCAAAATGTGATTTCAGAAAAAAGAGAAATGGATATTAAGCAATCTAATGTAATATTTATACAGTCTTCTTTCGTGTCTGCATGAATCCTTGCTGGTCATTGGCATACATATTAAAACCTGGGCCATAAATATTTAAAATTTGTATAATGTATTAATCTGACCAGATTTTATGTTTTAAACATTAAAACCAGGGCCATAATGTACTTTTAATTTATATACTATGTTTTATAATCTGATCTTATGTTTATTTTGCATACGACTATCATACAGTTGATATGAAAAGAGAACATATTAGTTTTCTATCATCTTTCACTACCATTAATATGGCAACCAGATTCAAGATTTTGAATCCTCAATAATCTCTTGAAAACATGATGTTTATGTGTCTTTCCTTTGCTTCCAATAAAATGGGTGATTGGTTTAATATACTGTTCCTATTTGCTGTTTTCTGGTTCAAATTTCTTGCATCCATAAAACACTCAAAGTAGTGAAACGGGCTGGGTGCAGTAGCTCATGCCTGTAATCCCAGCAGTTTGGGAGGCTGAGGCAGGAAGATTACTTGAGCCCAGGAGTTTGATACCTGACTAGGCAATGCAGGGAGATCTGTCTCTACAAAAAAAGAAAGAAAAAAAGAAAAAAAATTAGCTGGCATAGTGGCACATGCCCATAGTTCCAGCTACTTGAGAGGCTGAGATGGGAGGATTGCTTGAACCCAGGAGGTGGAGGCTACGGTGAGCTATGATCATGCCACTGCACTCCAGCCTGGGTGACAGAGCAAGACCCTGACTCAAAAAACACACAAACAATAAAATAGTGAAAAGTATTGTCAAAATTTAAATTTTCCAGGCTATCAAACAAAACTTGGCAAAAATATCTCTCTCCATTTCCCTTGTCCTCACATTTCATGGGCTGCAATTGCCATTTCAGTGAATACTTTCTGAGGGCTGACCATATGTGAGGCATTGTGAGGAACACATGGAGGTTTAAAACATAGACTCTTCTCCTAAGTCTAACTGTGCTTATGTAAAAGTTACAATAGCTATCTTTTAGCCTTTTTTCCTGTTTTGGTTTCAGTCTGTCTGTGAAAATGCCATTTAACAATTATTATCCCCCTTTTTTTTTTCATTTGAAGAACTTGGACTAAGCCAGCACTTTTTTCTACTGAAGAGGTCTAGGGTCATCTACCTTTGCAAATTCTGAGTGACATGGTTTATTCAGCAACTTATCTCCAAGGAACAAAATATAAGTTTTTACTTTGAATTCAGAAGTAACATTTTGTGCAAAGACATAGTATTATCAAATTTTTATCTCAGAAATTATGAAATTTTCTATCTCAGTCTTGTGATTTTCCACCAGAAAAAAAATGTTGCTTTGTGGAAGTATGACAATTATTATGTGAAAAGCTTTAATAGAGAATATGTAAAGGAAATAAAGAGCCCTAATTTTGCCTCTTGTTTATGCAACTTTGTTTTAATTGCAAAAGTGCTTAAAGATACACTGATGTGATTTGCATTCTGAAGTTTCAGTAGTAACGGTTTTGTATCTTGCTTCTCTATAGGTGAACCTTGTGATATTTTGAATGTCACAGAAAATAGTATATGTTGCAAGACACCCCCCAAACCTCCTATTCTCAAAACTGTATATCCAGGTAAGTTACCATAAGGGACAATGGCCATTTCTATATTTACATAAAAAGAATATATTAGTAAAAAATATTTAAATTTTTAGAATTTAGAATTTGTAGTAAGAATTGTAAGAAATTTCCTCCAAGTTTTAAAATTTACATTTTCTGGATTAGAAAATATTTCTATTAAAATAGCTGCCACAAAGCTATATCTATGGAGAAAAACCCAGCCTAAATTATCAAGACACCCTACTGAAAATAGCACATCTCTACTGACAGAGTTTAATTATGCTTTTATTTCTAATTAAATTATGATGACTAAAACTTGGTATAGTCTACATAGAAATTTTTTAAATGCCTTTTTCTGATAAAAAAAGATAAATAGGGGAAGTTAAATATTTGCTTGTCTAGAATAATGTGGGAGTGAAAACAGGAGATGAGAGAAATGTTACTGTAAATTCTTTTCAGACTTACACCTTGTGGCTCAGTGAAATTGCTTTCCTATCTACACTAATATCATTGAAATGCTGTACATGTGTCTGGGTGTGGTGTGTATCTCATATCTTGTTCGCACAGTGAAAGTTGTTTATAATCGTGTCATTGTTTCACATTTGAAGCCAAATGAATCATTTATGAACCTCTTAAATTTGTTTGGTTTGAATATTAGAAAAAAATGAACAGTTTAAGAAAATAATTTTGATAATTTATAATTGATGACTTTAAAGAAAATTGTGTATATCACTAGACACTGCTTCTGTGAAAGTTTGAAGTGCTCAAAGCTTGTCTTCAACCAAATTCAGCTGAAGAAGGGTAGCCATTATTTTCCACATACAGAAAAGCTTAAGGCTACTAAAGGAATAAATAAGCCTAATTGTTGTTGCAGTTGAAGGAAAATAAAAAAGAGAGATGGCTCCTTTCTGATTAGGAAAAAATTTAATCACAGGGTTTATTCTGGCAAGTATAGGTACAGTTTATTGAGAGTATACTGTTTTTGATTCTGTCCAAGAAGGAGAAGAAATCCTAGAGTAGAAGTAATGTTTTTTTAAAAAAGTAAAACAAACATTGAGAGAAATCTGAAAGCCAACAATTTCTCTTCTCTGATTAATGGCTTTGTAAGCCATTAATTTCCTTTTGTTAGAATAGTCAAGGCAAAGGTTTTGTAATAAAATGGCATGAATCTTGAAGTTTCGCAACATCAGTTATATCATAAGTAATAATTACTATATATTATCTTACATAAAGCACTTTTTAAATGCCAGCTGTTTTACATGTGTATTATACATAATCCCTATAGCACCCATGCAAATATTATTATTACTCCCATTTTACATATGTGGAAACTGAGGCTCAAATAAGTGAAGTAATAATGAACAAATTACAGACTGCCCTCTGGCTGCAGATACGTGTAGGGGAATGTGTAATTGTTTTGTCTGCACACATACTAAAAATATGACTTGATATACATAATCTATAACCAACACCCAAATAGAAAGCCATTGAGACATTGCATTATGATCCTGATGAAAGTCTTATTTTATTTCATTACACTTAGGAGGGAGAGGCCTGAAGCTTGAGGTGTGGAATAATAGCCGTCCAGTACGTTTGGAAGAGATACTGGAATACAATGAAAAAACGCCTGGGTACATGGGTGCCAGTTGGGTAGATTCAGCTTCCTATATTTGGCTTATGGAACAAGACACATTTGTTGCACGCTTTAGTGGATTTTTGGTGGCTCCAGATTCTGATGTTTATAGATTCTACATCAAAGGTGATGACCGTTATGCTATTTATTTTAGCCAGACTGGACTTCCAGAAGATAAGGTAGGGAAGCCTCAGAATACTATTTGATATTGTAAAAACATTATGGTGATATTTATATGTATCTTACTCTAAATCAAAATGAATGAACATTTTTAAAATGTATGAGAAATGATGTCATGTGGTTTGGCTCTTGGCTATTATCCTGGATATGATACAAGATATAAGATGATAGAAAACCTATAGCCTACAAGAAAATTTCCCGTACCTGAAAATATTTCTTTATTCTACATTAACTTGGTCATGAGATAAAATTCATCTATTTTTTTATAAATAGAATTATACATTTAATTTCATATGTAGTTTTTCACATATTAGTATTAAATACTAATTTTATTAAATAATTTATTTAATCACTATTTTTAATGACTAAGTAGTGTTATTACTTGGGTTTACCAAGCTTAAATAACCATCTCCCTACTGATAAGTTTTTATTTACTTCTGGTGTTTTATGACCACAAATAATACTCTATTGAACATCTATGATCATTAGACTTTTCTGTATTTGGGGTTACTTTGTTAGGACAGTTTCACAAATATGAAACTAACAGATCAAATCAAAGTAACATTTTATGACTCAACTTATGTGGCAAGATTGCTTCCCAAACTGGTTGTGTAAGTTTAAATTGCTATCTGTAATTTATGAATTCTAATTTTTATCATAGTTTGTACTCCAAAGCATGTGTACTCCAAAGGTGGTATAATCATTCCTAATGGGAAGCCCAAAGTCCTCTCACTCTAGTGTGCAGAACCATTTAGCAATCTTTGGCAATCTAATTTGGATTAAATCTCTCAAAGTTCTCCACAGAGCAAAAGAATATTTTATTTGTCAATAACTACCTTTTTCCTGGTAAGTATCTTCTTAGTTTCCACTGCAGTTCTAATTATGGAAAAGCTATGATCTGCATAGTATACTTGGTACAGTAGTGTTGATGTTAGTGAACAGTAGAAGGAATGAAGTGAACTTTGATAATTTAAAAAAATGTATAGCATAGTAGATAACAGATCTTAAAAGAAAAATATAAAGTAGTTTTACATTTTTCTACTTATGAAATTTCTAAAACTGAAATAATAAGTTATAAATAAATAAATGTTGAAAAGGTCTATTAATAAATTCTCCCTTTTCTCTGTCTCTGTCTCTCTCGGATTAGGTGAGGATTGCATATCATTCTGCTAATGCCAACAGTTATTTTTCCAGTCCAACACAAAGATCAGATGATATTCATCTGCAGAAAGGAAAAGAGTAAGGTTTTTTCCTGTCATTAAATTACTGTGTGGTATTTATAAGCTTTAAGTTTATATTTTAAAATATTTTCAATTTATTTTTATTGGTGGAAGTGATATTAGTTTATTGGTTTAATTTATAATTGGTCATTCTCTATAATTTTATTCAAATGTGTTTCTTGATTTTCAAGAATACTGGCATTCAACTAACCAGGGAAATTTGAAGTCTAGATTAACCCTGTTGCAAAATTATACTTTTGTGAAATGTACTTGATCCTGTTCTTAGTTCTTTACTTGGACCTTTCAGTCAATCCACCCATTTAATTTCTCTGTTCCTGCAGCTGAGCTCTTCAGTATTGCTAGGGAAAAATGACTAAGCCACATAGATTGTTGCCACTTTTAATATGTATTTGTTATTAACTGGTTTATTCCAGGCCCTGGGCCAGGTACTGGAAATTTAAGAATATTAAAATACACTGCCAGAACTGAAAGAGCATTCATTTAGTGTTGAAAGGTCAAGTCCAAGGGGCCAATGAGTGGGATTATCATCCAAATACCAGATAATCCCATTCAAAAAGCCATTCAGAATTCCTAGGAAACAGGAAGATAAAAGACATGATACATTGAAAATGGAGAAGGTGGTGGAATGGAGTTACATGAAGAACATCAAAAGATGCATTTGCATCTGCTAGACTTTACTATGTAACAAAGCACCTCAGACTGTAGCAACATCAAACAAGTGTGAATTATTTTGCACAATTTTATAGTTGGCTGAGCTGTTATTTTAGTCCTGGCTGGTTTATTTGGGGACTGGTAACCTAGAATGCCTCACTCACATGTCTAGAGCCTCAGCAGGCATGATTGAGTCTTAGATATTTGGGGCATCCCATTGCACATGGTCTCTCATCGTCCAGGAGACTAGCCCCGGTTTGTCACATTGTGGATAGCTAATGCATACTGGGCTTAATACCTAGGTGATGATGGGTTGATAGGTGCAGTAAAGAGGGGAGTCCTAATGCACACACACTCTGCAATACTCTGTCTGTGTCATATTTGCTAATATCCCATTGCCCAAAGCAAGTGGCCAAGCCTAGACTCAAGGATGAAGAAATAGACTTCCCTTCTTGATGGGAGGAGTGCTTTTTTCTTTTAAGTTTACCACATCACCCTTTCAGATATTGAAGAAGTTATGCTCAGAGGCAGCATCATGAGGATCTTATGGAATTGGACAAGGAGGGTTGGGATCAATGGAACCTGGGAGCAAATTAATGTTCTCACACTCAATGTTCTTGCTGAGGTCTTAGTAATACTGACATGGGGAAAGAGTTTCATTCCTTTTTTATCCTCTTTCTTCTGCTTTCACTTCTTTAGACATTAAACATTTTCTTCTATAACCATGAAAACTACTGGGCCAGGTCAAGATAAATGGAGTTCTTGATTAATCCCTACTGCAATTAAGTGTCAGTACATTTTCAGACTTTGGCTTGGTTTTGGAAAATGAGTTCAGTCTACCAGCTTGGCAGGAGCACAGAGTTTGAATGAAAGCAACTCCTAATACATCTGCTGCCTGGTATCTGTGCTCCTGCAAAACCAGCTTGGAATTTACATACTGTGCTTACAATGATGGCTATGAAATCTGAAATTGAGGCCACTCTAGCTGGTTTATTGTAAAGTGGCTCTTCAAGCGTTTCCAAAGGTAGCTCATATTGCTAAATCATTTTACTCAAATATTAAAAATATAGTTTCATCTAGTGCATATCTTTTTGGTCACCTTATTTTGTTTGGAATTCTCCCTCAGTTACTAGTTTTAAAAGTTTTGAATCCTTAAAATTCCCTTAGCATTTGTTATTCATATGGATAAAGGAATAATATCTATTTTATGAGAATTTTGTGAAGATTAAATATAATAATGTCTGCAAAGTGCTTAGTTTATTGTCTAGCACAAAGAAAGTACCCAATTAATAGTTTTAAGCCACAAGTAAGGATGCAAAATTTTAATGGTTCTTCTTTGAATTCTGCTCTTTAATTAGTGTTGGTCATCTCAAGTCAGAAGAGCTGATGAGCAGGTTCTTATGGAAGTCAAGAGCCTGATATAATCCCCAAATATCAGTTCCATTGGGCAATGATCCAGAACCCTATCATTCTACACATATGAAACATGATAAATTTCCCTCATTCAGACTCTTTCATGAACTGTGGATACTTATTCTTCCTATATAAGTATATATGTTGAGTGATGTGAGACAATTTAGGGAATCTCCCAGCTGTCCTCTCCAAAGATGTGAGCAATGGTGACATTGCTAGAGATTTAGAGGAGAAGTAGTAGTTTTGCACTCTCTTGTTAACAGCTGCTCAGTGAAGGCATTACCTTGGGTACACAGTAGGATGAGGGGCAGGAGACATCAAGAATCAGGAATTCAAAATATAAAGTGAAAATCCCATCCAGCTAATTGGAGGATCATAGTAAATCTGACAGGTAAAAGTTTCCTGAGGCAATGTTTTATTCCCCAAGTTATAAATGGAGCCAAATTTAAGGAACGTGAAAGTAGGAACTTCTACTCCTGACAAATATAACTACTCAGATATAAAATATATGCTATGTCTAAGCCTGCCATTTTCTTGAACACATTAAAATATTTAACCTCTGCATGTTGTCTGTGTTATATACCAGGGACAGGGTTATTTTTCAGGATGTTGAGTATAAGAAATAGTATTGTCTTCTATAAATATTTATTGACTAAGCTGAATGAATTGGTTATGAATGAGAACAACTTTCTACTAATGCAGATATCTTACAGAATTCATTTTATTTTGGCAAAATGCTATGAAAATTTTAACATTTGAATATTTAAAATATGAGATACTACAATATAAGTCATTTAACAGGCAGGCTTTTAAGATAATGTTGATATTTTATTCATTAAAATAATTTCATGGCAAGTGTTCTGGAAAAAAGTTATATTCATTAGTTACTCTATTTTCCAGATACTATATTGAAATCTTGCTGCAGGAGTATAGATTAAGTGCATTTGTTGATGTTGGACTGTACCAGTATCAAAATGTTTATACTGAACAACAAACAGGAGATGCAGTGAATGAAGAACAAGTTATCAAATCCCAGTCGACAATCATCCAGGAAGTACAGGTTTGCTATGATTGCAGTTCCACTTACAGAAAGTAAATGTTCGAAGGCAGGATCTCAATTTGATTATTAATTTTACTAGGGTAAGATACTGTTTTAGGTGAAAGCAGTCATGGACAATTATTAAATTATGACTTTGAGTATTTGTACGATAAGCCAAAAAGGCTGTTACTTGTCATTTGTAGTAAAATAGAGCAATAAAGTGGCATTGAATAGCTGAATTATGATGCTTTTAAGATATATATATTTTTCATATATTAAAAATGTTTTTTAATTGGAAAATAGGTTATAACATTGGAAAACTGGGAAACAACTAATGCAATTAATGAGGTTCAGAAGATCAAGGTAACCAGCCCATGTGTGGAAGCTAATTCATGTTCACTTTACCAATATAGATTAATCTATAATATGGAAAAAACTGGTAAGTTATAAATAATAAGGGAGATACTGTTTCTGTTCATGTATAGATGTAGTCATACAGTATTTGCTGTAGTCAAATTACACTGTCTGGAAAATATAGTTTTGATGATATGCTAGACAAAGAAGCAGAAAAATATATTATGGAAAAAAGCCTTCAGACTGGGATAGAAAATGACATCCATACAAATAACTTTGTGGCATATACCATCATTTTCTAATAATAATGATAAATATATATCTAAATGCACATGGAATTTATATATTTGCTACTCATAGGTGTAAGTTAAGAAAATAGGAATTGTGAATAGTCAACCCAAATGCCCGTCAATGATAGACTGGATAAAGAAAATGTGGTACACCATAGAATACTATGCAGCCATAAAAAGGGATGAGATCATGTCCTTTTCAGGGACATGGATGGAGCTTAAAGCCACTTCCTCAACAAACTAACTCAGGAACAGAAAACCAAACACTGCATGTTCTCACTTATAAGTGGGAGCTGAACAATGAGAACACATGGACACAGGGAGGGGAACAACACACACTGGGGCCTGTTGGGGGGTGGGGTCGGCACGGGGAGGGCATTAGGTTAGGAAAAATAGCTAATGAATACTGGGCTTAATACCTAGGTGATGATGGGTTGATAGGTGCAGCAAACCACCATGACATACGTTTACCTATGTAACAAACATGCACATCCTGCACATGTACCCCAGAACTTACAATAAAAATAAAAAATTTAAAAGGAATTAAATTCATCATTGCACAGAAGTAAACATGTCTTTCAATTTTTTAAATTAAATGATAGGCCTATGGAACACCAATTTATCAGCCAATAAACAACATTGCATTTCTATATTTTACAATAAATCCTAAAATACAACTTTTGCTACTACTGTTAATTGTTTTAACCAGTAAATATTGATGATTGCTTATTCTTTGCCAAATCCAATGATTATTACTGTGGGAATATTAAAACAATAAAATATCAGCCCTGTCCTCAAAGAGATCACAAATTAAATAGTCAATATTACTGAACTTGAATCAGTTTCAAAATACAATTTCTCTAAGTGATAACTTACATGGTACAGAGTATAGGTGCTTTAAAAATGTAAATACAAGACATCAGTGTTGGCTGCAGTAGCTCAGAAAGATTTCAACTTTTCTGTTTGTTTGTTTGTTTTAATCCAATCAAAGTCTTCCTACCTGCTGATGCTTCTGAATTCATACTGCAATCAGCCTTGAATGACCTCTGGTCTATAAAACCAGACACAGTTCAAGTAATAAGAACACAAATTCCCCAGAGCTATGTCTACATGGTAACATTCATATCAACTAGAGGTAAGCATGTATTTAATTTTGTACTTCTGTAGGAAACAAATGTATATCCTGTGCCACTCTAAAAGTTCCATAAGATGACAGAGAAAAAGACTTGGTTAATCTTAGGAGAAGCAGAAATTAAATGGTTTTTTCTACGGTAATTTAAATTTTAGTTGTATTTCAAGGAATGTACAACTCTAATGCATGAGAAATGCACTATACATACTACAAATGCATTTTCCATATAATAGCCTACTTTATAAATTAGTAAAAACTAGTGAAAATATTCATTCTGAAAATAAAATTTAGGCAAATCACTATTGTCCAGGAGACACTCATCTGGTCAAATCTTGCCTACTGAAAGGATTTTGTGGTCAAATTCACATGGGAGACACTGTATACCATGGGTCTTCCTTGAAGATTGGCAGAGCTCATTGGAATATTAAAATCCCTGAGGAGTCCTGCAGTATTAAAAAAAAAAAGGAAAAAGAAAAAAATCAATTTACCTGTGTTTAATGCAAACGTATTTTATATCTCCATCTTTTTTCAAGTAATAGCTATTAACCTCCTATTAATGTTTTACACAAAACACTTTTGGAAATATTGACATAGACATTCTGCCTTCAAGTCAGACTTCGCAACTAATTTGGCTATTTGGTATATTTAGCTCAGAAAGTAGGTCCCTGAATGTGTGTGTGTTTACTTTTCTTTGGGCAATCATTGTTTTTCAATATGTAAGTAAAATGTTACTTCAATATTTATGTCTCACTTTATGAAATTGTTTATTTGATTGTTGAGTGGAGGATAAAGAATTTGATTTTACATGAATTTAAGTTTTAAAAAGTGTACAAAAGTTAGATTGTCAAAATACTTATGAACAAACATATGGATATCCTTTTTGATGTATTTTTATACATCAGAGAGAAATTTTAAGGCTTCAGCAGAAACCTTAAGAAATATGGTGCCCAAATCCTAACTGGGCAAATTTTAAGACTTTACCCAACAAAAAGGGTCAAAAAGATCAATGAGATTCCACTGGTAGAGCATCCTTTCAAAGAAGAGAGACATTTGAGGACAGGCCTTATTCCTCTCAAAGTGGCAAAGCCAATGATTATCATACTAAGTGGCGTGGTATGAACAAACCTCACAGATCAGAGATTGTTTCCTGGAATTCAGCTTTGTGCCCTATTCATGTCTAAAGAAAATAGCAATATTCCAGCTGAGCATTTGCACTAAAATAATGGTACTAGCACAAAACTAAAAGAATTTTTGGAATATCCTACTACTCATTGATCTTTATTCATGGTCCTAATACATCTGTCTGTTTATCTTACAATACTTCCTTTTAAGCTATAGAAACAGCACCTTAAATATATAGCACTTTGTCTGTTTTGCTATTTATGCTATGGATAAATCTGCTCAAATTTTAAGGATCTACATCGCCCCCATTCTTCCTTCTTTTCTAATAATGGAGCACCAAATGAAACCAATTTGGCTACATTTGAGTGTCTATTAAATATATATAAAATATATAGTTTTATATATAGGCATTTTATTAGTTAACGTCTACAAATTCTGTTTGTCACTTAATTTCAGGAGACTTTGATCTGCTTGGTTATGAAGTAGTTGAAGGGAATAATGTCACACTGGATATTACAGAACAAACCAAAGGAAAACCCAACTTGGAGACATTCACACTGAATTGGGATGGGATCGCTTCTAAGCCACTCACTCTATGGTCATCAGAGGCTGAAGTACGGTGTAGGAATGTCTCTACCATGCATTTTCCCTGCACCCTCTCACATCATTCATGGGCCATTTGTAGACAGATGGGAAAGAGACGTTACTTCAAAAAAAATCACTGCAAATTATTTATCACCTGATCAACTCACCACAATTTATATACTGTGATACTTTTATCTGAAAGGAGACTAAGAGTCAACCTAGTGCAGCCACCTCTTTTTCCAGACAAGGCATATCTCAACGGTTCCAAAGCCTTGCCCTGCCTATGTGTAGAAGCTTTGAGTCCTTCTATGCACACTGGAGTTGTTCTTCACTCAACATCCAATTTGTTATCCTGTAAAATCAGAAATTCCTTGAGAGATGTAGTGCAATAAAAGCTTAGCTATAAAGTATTGGTTAGTTTAAATATCCTATTATTTTATTGATGTATTTTTATACATCAGAGAGAAATTTTAAGGCTTCAGCAGAGACCTTAAGAAATATGGTACCCAAATCCTAACTCAGCAAATTTTAAGACTTTACCCAACAAAAAGGGTCAAAAAGATCAATGAGATTCCACTAGTGGAGCATCCTTTCAAAGAGGAGAGACGTTTAAACAGAACACCATTTAAATGTCAACCTTTCATAAAGAACACTTTAAGGAGGAGTAATACATTCTTCCATTTGGCGTGATAGGTTGGAGTCTACCCGTAGTGAGGAGAGAAGGGAGGAAATATTCCAAAGACAAGAGAAGGAAAGGGAAGTTCTTAGGTCTGTGCCAACAGGGCCTAATGTATCTCCATAGGGGGCAGCCATTCATAAAGAAAGAATGCTTGTGAGTTACAACATTTTGACAACTATCTGGACAATGAATTTAAGTTAATATCTGTTTGCGGATTAAAGAGTATACATTGTCTCAAGCCCTTAATTCTAAGCGACAATTATTTCTGTGCTTTGCTGGAGAAAATGATATGGAAATTTTATGAGACTTGTGAATATGTACTAATTTCTGCATAATCTGCAATAATTTATTATTTTTTGAATAATTATAAATACAAGCTTACAGTATATGCATGTAATCTTTTTTTTTTTCAAGACGGAGTCTCACTCTGTCACCAGGCTGGAATGCAGTGGTGTGATCTCCACTCACTGCAACCCTCCACCTCCTGGGTTCAAGCGATTCTCCTGCCTCAGCCTCCTGAGTAGCTGGGACTACAGGCGCGTGCCACATGCCCAGCTAATTTTTATATTTTTAAAAGAGACAGGGTTTCACCATGTTGGCCAGAATCCATTGGCGTGTATAGTTTTTTTTTTTCCAGTTAATTTTGAGTTATATGGAAAAAGTATTTATTTGGAATCTATCTAATTGGGTACTAATTAATTTAGGTTTGCTTCATTGCTCTCTTTAAAAAGGTACTAAACAAATATGTCTGCCTTATAACTAAGTATGCTGTTATTAGCCAATTGTATGTAACTATTGTTATTCTAGAATAAAAGTCTTGAAAACTCATTAGACATTAAAATTATCACACTAACTTAAAATTATTTAGAAAATTAACTCATAATCATGACTAAAATATGGGAATTATGAAAATGTCCTATTAAAACTAATTAGTAGAATCAGTAGTAGGATAACGAGTGTTCTAACTTTTCATGAAAAGAAGTTACTAATGTTTATATTGTTAATTTAGTTTCAGGGAGCAGTGGAAGAAATGGTTAGCACTAAGTGTCCACCACAAATTGCAAATTTTGAAGAAGGATTTGTTGTGAAATACTTCAGAGACTATGAAACTGATTTTAATCTGGTATGAAATATTTAATGAACTGTGAAACTGACCTAATAAGAATTTATATAATGGTTTGAAATTTTATAATTTCTCTTCTGAAGTAGCATTAACAACTTTGTTATTCACAGTCAAATTGCAAAAATGACTTTGTTATACATATATTGTAAGGGCTGTTGGTAGGTGATATTGGTACTGCCTTCTATGATTCGTTTGTTAAAAAATTTTTACTACTCATGAATTTTCTTGCTAGAAAGTAGGAAAGCTGATCAAAGGTAAGATTTGCAGTGTTTTTGTTTATTTTGTGTATAGGCCATTGTTGTGTTGCTATAAAGAAATACCTAAGACTGGGTAATTTAGAAAGAAAAGAGGTTTAATTGGCTCACAGTTCTGTAGGCTGTCCAGGAAGCATGATGCTGGCATCTGCTCGACATCTTGGAAGGCCTTGGGAAACTCTCAATCATGGTGAAGGCAAAGGGGGAACAGGCATGTCACTTGGCTTGGTGAAGAGCAAGAGAAGAGAGTGGGGCGGTGCCACACACTTTTAAACAACCAGACCTTGTGAAAACTCACTCACTCTCATGAGAACAGCACTGATGGGATGGTGCTAAGCCATTCATGAGAAATCCACCCCCGTGATCAAATCACCTACCAACAGGCCCTACCTCAAACTTTGGGGATTACAATTCAACATGCGATTTGGTGGGGACACAGATCCAAAATCATGTCATTTTGTTGGTATTTTCTTTTTTCTTTTCTTTTCTTTTTTTTTTTTTTTTTTTTTTTTTTTTTTTTGAGACGGAGTCTCACTCTGTCTCCAGGCTGGAGTGCAGTGGCACGATCTCGGCTCACTGCAACCTCTACCTCCCAAGTTCAAGCAATTTTCCTGCCTCAGTCTCCCGAGTAGCTTGGACTACAGGCTCGCGCCACCATGCCCGGCTAATTTTTGTATTTTTAGTAGAGACGGGGTTTCACAATGTTGGCCAGGATGGTCTCGATCTCTTGACCTTGTGATCCGCACGTCTTGACCTCCCAAAGTGCTGGGATTACAGACGTGAGCCACCACACCCGGCCTTGGTTTTTGTTTTCTTAGCTTGGATGCACAGTATATCCTTTCTCCTCATTGACTTCAGAGATTATAATTTATGGTGGGGCATTATATGTTTTTATGTATTATGTAGTTTTATATAATTGCTTCTCGACATAACACTCTGGTTAATTAGTACACGGCCCAGTCATTATTTATTTCTTAATGAGATATTTTCTTTAATATAAAGGAAGAAAATTGAATATGTGCTTTCTAATTCTCATTTTCAAGACTTCAGGAAGCCAGCTATTTGCTATTTCCAAGTGAAAAACTGTAAGAATAAAAAATGTATACTCTAGTTATTTAATTCAGATTAATACCCTGGATATGAATAAAAATCCTTAAAAATATCTCTCATGATACTTTTCATGAGCAGATTAGTGAGAAAAAAATCTTTCCATTTAATAGATGAACTTTTCAACTTCATTTAATAAGCATATGTGAATTTATGTTCTATTTTGAACGTAGTACTAGCAGCCATGAGGATGGTACATGTAATTTACCTCCTACTCCTTTCCTACTTCATTTCTCATCACCACCCTCACATGCATTTCCATGCTGCAGCTAACCTTACAGTTTGCATTCCCAGCACCATGCTCTCTCACACCTCTGCTTTTTTGCACACATTTTGGACTCTCTCTGAAGCCCCTACTTTCTTTTTACCATTTGCACAGTGCCTTTGACACCTCTTTTCCATTCCAACAACTGCTATTTATCTTTAAAGACTTAACTCATTTGTCACTTCCCCTGAGTCATCTTTCTTGATGCTTTTATGTGAGTTAGATGCCTCCCTTGAGCCTTAGTACGATAATCATTGGCTTCTTTGTCTTAGACGGGTGACCTCTATCTACAGGGGGATAGGGTTCTTCACCACTTGAATCCTGAAGATTAAACAGCAAACACGCAAACAAGCAGAAACCTGACACACAGTAAACACTGCATAAACACTCATGGAGAGAATGAATAAATACCCGTAAAGAGCTCATAAAGTAAGGAAAAAATCAAACTTGGGAACTAGTCAAATACTGGTATAAAGGATTATATAATTATGGATCCGAATGACAGCTTTAGATTTCAGACAAGGAAGAAAACATCTAAAGTTAAAGTAATCAGGGAAACAATGGGATCTGGGTTGAACCTTGAGTGGTTTGGGTGCATACGTTGGGGGAAAACCAGAACAATAAATCATGTTTTCATTTGAAATATTATTGTTCCGGTAGGAACATATTAACAGAGGGCAGAAGACAGCTGAAACCGATGCTTACTGTGGTCGTTATTCCCTGAAAAACCCAGCTGTTCTTTTTGACTCAGCAGATGTTAAACCAAACAGACGACCATATGGAGATATTTTATTGTTTCCTTATAATCAGGTAAGCTCAACAAAATGATATGCTAATTGAATCTGGAAAATACCTTGGTAATAAAATTTCATGAAATTTTAAGACAAGGAAAAATATTTGCCATATAAATAGTATGTCATATTGTAACAGGCACTAAAGTGTACATTCTGGGTGCTTGTGGTTTCCTCTTCTGAGGATTCTCAAAATAATAGATATATTCTATATATATATGTATATAGCACCATATATCATGTATTATATTTCTCTTTTAATTTCAGAAAAAAAATATTTGCACACAAGTTTAAATACTAAAATAATTAAAAATGTATAAGCTTCTTCATTTTTCTTCATTAATTATGAAGAAAGAAAAATGGCTAGCCATCATAGGATGATCTTGGGTATCCAGTCAGGGAGAAGTGAAACAAAATTAGGAGCAGAGGAGATGGCAGTTTTAGTGAGGGTATTTAACACTGTTAATCACAGATTCACCCTTTCTCTTATTTTAAAATTCTCAAATTGTGGCACCTATCCTAAACTTCAAAGTTCTTAATATATTTGGCATGCTTAAGGACTTGGGGACTATTAAAATTGGTATTTAATTACTATTTTACAGTGACATTCATCTCTCTCTCTAAATGTTCAATGATATTTACGTCCCATTTAATCTGCCTGAATGTTTACCTCTCTTCTTTTCTATGTGCATTGGACTTTTAAATTTACTGAGTAGCTTAGAGTTAGTACATAACTCATCTCTACAGAGAGTGAATTGTTTCCAGTTTTAAAGGAAACTATACCTAAAAAGAAATAGAGAATTATAATTAATTGTAAGGTCACCTCAACGTCACTTTGTCTGTAAAATCTTTCGCAATTCTTCTGCACATAACTGGCTGAAATTAATCATTTATTTCTCTGTGTTCTGGTACATTTTATGTAGAAAATGCTCAATAAATATTTATTGACTTTGAATTTATTTGAATTGTTATGAAACAATGTAATGGTAATATATTGTTACCAATGTTTTTCATATTTTTATGTAGTTATGTTTAGCATACAAAGGATTCCTGGCAAATTATATTGGTCTAAAATTCCAGTACCAAGACAATAGCAAGATTACTAGAAGCACTGATACACAGTTTACATACACCTTTGCTTATGGAAACAAGTAAGTTACGCTATGAATTTGAAAATTACATTATATCATGGTATATAAACTACAAAGATAAGACAAATCCATTTCTTGGGGTTTTTTGTTTTGGTCTGTTTGGGGAGATGAGGGCAAATCATGCGCACAATGGATGTAAATGGCAGTTTTCCTATCCTACACATGTACAACCAACAGAAATAGTCATGTTTTAAAGAAATCTCTAGATTATGAAAATAACAATTGGTCATGACATAATCACCCATAACCATAAAAAGACAAAACAATGGTAAACTTTAGAATTTAAATTATGTATTACTAAATCTAATAATGTTCCTAGTTATGCTGGAAGGTAGAAAGAGACAGGCTTATCACAATATAGTCATTATAGTTTGATCACTGAAAAAAAAGGAAGTAGAGAGATTTTGAAATAATGCTTGCTGTGCCAAAAGTTAGGCACAAAGAAATGCAAATAGAGAAACATAAAGGAAGAAACAAAATAAACCTAGAGAAACTATTTAATGACTACAACTGTCATGCCTTTAAGCACAATTTAGTTCTATATAATTATTTTTTGGGTTTTATTAATTTTTATATCTTCTGAAATGTATGTCAGTTGTGACTGCATTTTCATACAGAGTACATACAAAAATTTCATTTATGGTATTTCATTTACAACAGAAGCAATAGTGAAGACATACACAGAGACACATACCTTTCTATTTTATATAGTACTCCCCATAAATTGTTGTTGTTTATTAAAGTATAATTTACATAAAGTAAAATTCATTCTTTTTAAGTGCACAGTTTAGTGAGTTTTAACACATGTATACAGTCACGTAACCATCACTCCACTGAAGACATAGAATATTTTCTCACTACAATTGTAGAAGTTTTTCTTTCATATAAAGTTTTTCTCATAAAAATAACCATGGTGGGATCTCCATATCTTGAAAATATTCCTTTTTTTTTGCTTTTTCTTCTGTTATAGCTACATCACAATCTTTATTTTATATGGGTCTATACAGTTTATATGATACTTTAATACATGCCATGTAAGTTTCCATCATTTTATAAGATATGGAGAGCATTATTCTATTATAATAAGACACAGAGAGCACTATTTTCTTCCCATCGTAGAATAGAACTCTGTAACTCAGAACTGCCATGTGTGGAACAAGCACGAGGGAGAACCAGCTTCTCCTCTTGACACCCAGACAGAGGGAGTGAGAAAATGATCCAAAGTTGGAAATAGAACCAAATGTTGACCATAAACAAAACAAAGACAAGAAATAAAAACAGTCAAGATGTTAATGGAGAGTAGAGTAGTTAGATGGGAAGAAAGGGCAGTCTTGATGGAAGAATAAGTTTCTTGATGCAAAAGCTGCTGCTCAAATCTGCAATTTCAATTGTCCTGTTTTCTACATCATCCCAACATTATTATTATTATTATTATTTTTGAGACAGGGTCTGATTCTGTCACCGTGGCTGGAGTGCTGTGGGACCATCACAGTTCACTGAAGCCTTCAGCTTATGGGCTCAAGTGATCCTCCCACCCCAGCCTCCCCCCACAAGTAGCTGGGACTGCAGGTGTGCACTACCACGCCCACCTAATTTTTTTGTTTTTGTAGAGACTGCGTCTTGCCATGTTGCCACAGCTGGTCTTGAACTCCTAGGCTCAAGCAATCCTCCTGCCTAGGCCTCCCTCCCAAAGTCCTGGGATTACAGGCATGAGACACCATGTCTGGCCCCCAACACTATTTTCAAAATGCATCAGCCAGTTCCCAATTCATAACTTTAGAAATTCATATACTCTAAAAATTGTTGACATATGTTGGACTGGAAAGGAAACCTTGTTTGTTAAAAGTTTTTAAAACTATCTTTTAGAGGACAAGAAGTGTGAAGTGGGAGAGAGCCAGGGTGTAGACCTGGAGGTGCTCCAGCAAAGCTAGGTCCCTGGACTCTACCAGGAGGAAATCAGTTGTGTTCACTGGGACAGTGGCAGAAAGGTGACAAAAGATGGGACCAGGCAGGTGGGTGGGAGCATATCAGAGTTATCCTTCCTGTGGAACTGGAATGATCTTAATTTAAAAAAAGGAGGGGGCTGGGCAACGTGGCAACCATCTCTACAAAAAATACAAAAATTAGCTGGGCATGGTGGTGCACACCTGTGGTCCCAGGTACTCAGGAGGCTGAAGTGGAGGATTGCTTGAGTCCGGGAGATCCAGGCTGCAGTGAGCCAAGATTGTGCCACTGCACTCCAGCCTGGGTGACAGAATGAGACCTTGTCTTAAAAAAAAAAAGGGTGTGTGTGTGTGTGTGTGTGTGTGTGTGTGTGTGTGTGTAGGAAATCATAGTCTTCCGTTTTTAATATAAAACATCAACATCATATTTGAAGTATATATCTCTGGCATCAGATCCTGAGTGTATGGACCTAATTGTCTTCAAATACTCTGATCAATCAATGGATAAAGTGAGGGCAACTGTAGACCAAGTTTAAATACAGGTGTCAGTATCTCTTTAGTCATGAGGTAGGAAGCCACAGTCCAACAGGTGTTTGTCAGAGGGAAAAACTTTAATAAGGGCATTAAGCTTTTCAAAGGATTCTTCAGGAAACACAAAAGTCATGCTTCATATATTCCTTAGGTTCTTGAAATAAGCATTAAAAAGATAATGATTGATGTCTTGTCCCTAGTATAATATCTACACATGTTTCCACAGAATGTAAAGAAAGAGAAATTCTTGTTTACACAAAGTTCATTAGATACTGAAGTGTGGTAGAACTTGAAGTGGACTTCAAAGAAGAGAGAGAGAAAAATGCCTGAAATCTATACATGCTGTGGACGGTGTTTGCACAGAACCATATGATTTTAATAATTAACAATATCAATTCTTCCAATCCATGAACACTGAATATATTTCCATTTATCTGTGTTGAGAGAGATATATTAGTATTGAAAAACATGTTGCATCCCCCAGTGCACAAATATATGCCTTTGAGGCCATTACATAGTTCAATCCTATGTATAAAATGGGACTGAAGCTAGCTCCTGGAATGAATGAAATGAGTGGGGAGAATGCTACCATTCCACAGAGGAATTATTGACTCAGAAGGGGACATCCTTTGTTGGCAGTCACATAGGCAGATGCAATACCAGAAGTCGAGCCAGCCCTGCCTCTGTTAGGTGGCAAGGAGCATGAAAAGTCCATAAACAGAATGATTATATACCACTGCTTCATGCCCAATTTGCTACAGTCCGTCTTTATGAAGCAGAAATCCTTCTCAAAGGGACATCTGAAGGTACATTTTCAACAGGAAGGAATGATTGAATTAAACAGTGAAATAACAATTTTACTTTTGATGCCTATCACCCTTATGCTATGCACTCCTCCACTGCCACAGGATTTTGGAACATTTTATTGATCCTTGTTCTTCTGTATCAATCAAGTCATCACTTACCATATCATTAAATAGCTCTCTTTTTAGCCTATAATTTGGGATGGCTGAAGGGAGGTGGGGATGGTTAATGGGTACAAAAAATAGCTAGAAAGAATGAATAAGACCTAGTATTTGATAGCACAACAGGGTGGCTAAAGTCAATAATAATTTAATAGTACATTTAAAAACAATTAAAATATAATTTGATTGTTTATAACACAAAGGATAAAGGCTTGAGGGGATGGATACCCCATTTTACATGTTATGATTATTATGCATTGCATGGCTGTATCAAAACATCTCATGTACCCCACAAATATATACACCTAATATGTATCCACAAAAAAAACTAAAAATTTTTTAAAAATTAAAAAATGTATCTACTGTGCACTAATTTCAAGATGTATTACATTTGATGGAGTTCATGGATTTTCTTTACCCTAAATGTTACAAGACCTTTAAACAAGAATATCATGATTGTTAAAAATAACAGCGTTCCCTTGATATTACCAGTCAAGACAAAATAAATGTATCCGCTTCTAACAGGTATTTCTTTTTTTCTTTTGAGATGGAGTCTCACTCTGTTGCCAAGGTTGGATTGCAGTGGTGTGATCTCAGCTCACTGCAACCTCCACCTACCAGGTTCAAGCAATTCTCCTGCCTCTGCCTCGGCCTCCTGAATAGCTGGGGTTACAGGCGCGTGCCACCCCGCCCAGCTAATTTTTTGTATTTTTAGTTAGAGATGGGATTTCACCATGTTGGTCAGGCTGGTCTCGAGCTCCTGACCTCGTGATCCACCCACTTTGGCCTCCCAAAGTGCTGGGATTACAGGCGTGAGCCACCACACCCGGTCTCTAACAAATATTTCTAGATCTGCTTTAATATAGGTCAGACAGTCCACCTGGATCAAGTAGATGTATTAGTATTTGTTATTTTCAGTACACTGTTAGTGTTAAAAGTGCCATTTCCCATCCCCCAAAATTGTTCTACAACCTTCCAAAAAGTGGTTTGTAGTTGTAAATCAAGTTTTAAAATCTAAAAACAGGCTGCCTTTCTCTTCAAAAAATGGAATTATTTAATCACAAAGGCACAGCATACAGTTCAGTTTTGATATCATTTGCAGTCTCCTTTTCCCTTATAAAAGGTCCTGTTCAGTATGCCAAATTTTCTAAGTTGTGGTTTTTAAAATTTTAGAATTGTATAATCAGTTGTACAATTCTACGCTGAGGCCCTAAGTACGTTTTTTTTTTTTAATTTAAAGACCACTTTAACTTAATGTCGTTTGCATACAATTTTCTAAAACTGATATGTGTAGTCTAATCTTTGATGAGCTAGAGGTGGATCCCATGATGAGTTTATGAACCCTGAAGAAAATGGGACTATAAGGTACCCAAACAAACTAGTCAGTTAATAACTACAGTGGTAGCTGATGAAAGATTATTGTTAAACTGTATTTGATTATTTGAATGGAAATACTTATATATGTGTTACAAACTCTTGTAGCTTTAATGCTTAACTGTAATTTATGGGATTCCAATGCAGTTATGATTTAATGGAAAATCTGAATCTGAGTTATACATTTAAAAGGTACTGTGCAACCATTTATATCTACAAATAACACCCTTCTAGCACTTAGAACAATGGACAATGCTACTCCAGGGAACTTTCCTGGAAGTGTTATAAAGTTCCAGTTTTGCTTCTTAGCAGCGGACTGAACTTACTGTTCTATGCCTGGTATTGTTCATGAAAATTGTTGACTCCATTCTTGTGCCTTGTTTTGTTAATGTGCTCTACGCCAATGCCTGTGCTTCTTAGTTTCCTTACTTGTTGTTACACAATGTTATTTTACATTCCTATGGCTACTGCCAAGGCTACAAATAAAAGAAAGCCTATATTTGTACACAATGCTAAATCTTTTACTGCCAATGTAAGTTTCTGCTTGCTGTGCCTTGTTATGGCTGCTTTTTTGTGCTAATAAAGCTCCCGTGATGGTCTTCTTGTGGGAAAAAATATTTTACTCTATAAAATTTTAATGCTTTTTAAAGTGTATTTGCTTAAACATTACCACTGATCTATACAACAAATTCATCAACCATATTTCAGCTGGACTTACACTTGCATAGACCTTCTGGATCTCGTAAGAACGAAATACACTGGGACAAATATTTCTCTTCAGAGGATTAGTCTACATAAAGCATCAGAATCACAGTCCTTCTATGTGGATGTAGTGTACATTGGACACACATCTACAATCTCAACATTGGATGGTATGTTATATCATTTTATCTCTGCTTTAATCTAAATATAGTAAAATCTTACCATGGAAATTATTTTTATATTCTGCAGCATGGATAGAAACATTAATATCTAAATATTAATGAGTCACTCTTTTATCTGAATAATATTATGATTTTATTTTGTAATGAATAGTGCAAGGTGATTATTCCAAGGATAAATGAATCCTTAATGAAAACTTTCTCACAATAGCAAGAACTTGCTTTATAGTCCAGGATTTTGTTTATGGATAAATACACTATGTCAAACCTTTTCTTTTTGCTTTGTTTTATTTTTGAGAAACCAACTACCATGAGAGAGATCTATTCCCAAAATGCAACTATTGACATTGACATCTGTCTACTAAGATTGACTTGAAACTTTCCATAGACTTAAGAGTGATAATTAATAGTACTACAAATGAAACCTTCATTTCAATAGTGTTAGCATTGTGTTTCTAGTCATGTTAATAGACATGACATTTATTAGATGTAATAATAATAAAAATTAAACTCTACGATCTTTTAAAAAATTAACCTAACTCCAAACAGTCACCTTAAAAGTGACTTTTCCCATTTTTGAGAGGAACATTAGAATCCTTTTCTTTGAAACTGCTTTCAAGTGCAAGGTGGTGAGTTAACTGATTTTTTTTTTTAATGTAAATGCTACTACTTCATTGTCACTCCTTTTGAATCTGCTGTCACCAGACCTACATTATGATTGGTAGAACATGTATAAGACAGATGGATTGTGCTGGGATAAATGTTGTCGTTCATTAAATGATATTCACTTAGCACCTACTATGTGTCAGGCATTGTGTCAAGTATAAGAAAAGAGCAATGAAGATGACAATCTTTGTCCTGCCCTCATGAAGCACACATCCTAGTGAGCACCACATTTGGGGGATGTAGAACAGAACAAAGCTAACTAACCACAGAAGGCTGCAGGAAACCCAGGGATTGGTGGCCTTTAAATATTTGGTTTTTACTTGATAGGGTTCATATGTCAAAAGACATAGAGCTTCATAATATAAAAGTGAAAGTTTAGCAAGCTTCATAAACTACTTGCCTTCAGGTCTTCTTTCTAATACTTGATTTTAAATACTTCATGACAATGTTGATATTATTTGATGATTTTATTTTTAGCAATAGAAGCAATGCAATTTTATCTCCTCTCTATTAGGTTAATTTTACATGGCAAAAACCACAGTTACTTTTACACCAACCTAATATTTTTATTTATATTCTTTAGAAATGCCCAAGAGAAGACTTCCTGCATTAGCAAATAAAGGAATATTCTTAGAGCACTTTCAGGTGAATCAGACCAAAACAAATGGGCCAACTATGACAAACCAATATTCTGTTACCATGACTTCATACAATTGCAGTTACAATATACCCATGATGGCTGTGAGCTTTGGGCAGGTAAGCCTAGAATTTTGCATTAATTTTTATGTAGTGAATTTTATTTTTAATTTTTTTAAATAACCAACATACAGATGGAATATTTTAACAGGAAAAGACAACTAACTATTCTAAGGTTATATGAAGATTTGGAGTATGAAAATTGACTTTAAGTATTTAAAAAATTCTTACAGAAATATGTCTATGGGAAGGAAAACAGGGAGAAATATCCTTAAAAAACAAAGTCATATTTAAGTAGAGTTTTCTCTGTGGATGTAAAAGAAAAAATTATGGTCTCTTCCAATAAACATCCTGAAACAGATATTATTGAGATAAAAATTGAGATTCTGCATTATGCTTTTTAATTGTTTTGTTATAAACACCATTTATTTTTGCTTGTATGAAAATTTATACAAGGGAAGAAAGAAGTGGTTTTTCATAATTCCAGAAGGACATGAACAATTTTTTGTACATTTGTAATAAGATTAATATTAAATATTACAAATATAATGAAAAATTTTAAATTAAATTTCTATAAAAATATTCAATGAGTTAATATAATTTCCTACCGCAAACCAAAAACAAGTATAATAAGCTCAAGATTAAAGATTAAATAATCATTAACCATTGTAATTGGATTAGAGCCTCACAGAAAATTTTTGCAAAGTAAACAATTTTATGATTAAAATTACTGAAAAATTATAAAAACTCCAAAAAAATTGCCTTTATCCCATCCTGGCCCAATGTTTTAGTCTTAATATCTTCAAGATTAGCATCTTACAAATGCTTTTCAGTGCTTTACTCTTAGCTCTATTAGAAAATATAATAACTGGCCGGGCACGGTGGCTCACGCCTGTAATACCAGCACTTTGGGAGGCCGAGGCGGGCGGATCATGAGGTCAGAAGATCGAGACCATCCGGGCTAACATGGTGAAACCCCATCTCCACTAAAAAATACAAAAAAATTAGCCGGGCGTGGTGGCGGGGGCCTGTAGTCCCAGCTCCTTCCGAGGCTGAGGCAGGAGAATGGCGTGAACCCGGGAGGCGGAGCTTGCAGTGAGCGGAGATCGCGCCACTGCACTTCAGCCTGGGCGACAGAGCGAGACTCTGTCTCAAAAAAAAGAAAACATAATAACTAATTCAAGGCTCTGTATTCTCGAAGCATCTGTGTCAAAATCCTCCCATTTTTCAAGATTCCTCAATAAACTAATTGGTAACTGTAACCTCTATCTTTAATTATTCATCAAAGTTTACATTGAAGAATACAGGACTTAGATTTTTGAGACCTTTTAAAAAAATTCAAGGGATAGATACATGTAATTATATGCACATATGTTAAATGTATAGATCAATAAATTGTTTTAAGAACTTTAACTTTGACATAATTGTAGATTCACATGCAGTTGTAAGAAATAGCACAGAACTATTTTTATATCCTTTACCCATTTTCCCCCAATGATAATTTTTTTTGTATAATATAGCATAATATCATAACCAGGAAATTGACATGATAAAATCCACTGACCTTATTCAGATTTTTCCAGGGCTGTGTGTGTGTGTGCGTGTTTGTGTAGTTCTTATACAATTTTATCATAGGTGTAGATTCATCTGACCACCACCAGAACAGTTCTATTACGAGTATCTCTTGTGCTACCTTTTTGTAGCCATGCTGTCACAGCCATCTCCCTCGTTCCATTCCTCTTGCACTCACTTATATATGGCAACCACAAATTCATTCTCTCAATAATTTTGTCGTTTCAAGAATGCTACAAAAATGGAATCAGATGTCATATAATCACACAAATACATAGCTTTTGGATACTGGCTTTTTTTTTTAACTCAGCATAATTCCCTTGAGATCCATTCAAATTGTGTTGATCGATTTATTCATTTTAATTGCTGAGTATATTTACTGTTATGGATGTACCAGTTTGTTTACTCACCCGTTGAAGGACATTTGAGTTGTTTCTTGGTTTTGGCTATTATGAATTAAACTGCTATGAACATTCATCTATAGGCTTTTGTGAGACATAAGTTTCCATTTTTTCTGGGTTAAATTCCCAACAGTGCAATTATAGGGTTGTACGGTAAGAACATGTATAGTTTTTAAAGAAACTACCATATTTTTTTTCTGAAGTGGTTGTACCATTTTAGATTCCCACCAGCAGTGTACGATCCAGTTTCTGCACAATCTTGCCAGTGTTTGGTGATGTCACTATTTTTAATTTTAGGCTTTCTGGTAGGGTGTGTAACGATGGTTCATTTTCATTTTAATTGATATTCCCTAATGGCTAATGATGTTGAACATCTTTTTATGAACTTATTTGCCACCTACATATCTTCTACTGTGAAATGTCTAGGTATAATTCTTTTGTCAGATATATGGTTTGCAAATATTTTCTCCCAGACTGTACCTCACCTTTTCATCTTCTTCATAAGGTCTTTGACAAAACAAAGTTTTAAAAATTTTATGAGGCCAAATTTATCACTTTTTTTTTTCTTTTTTGAACGGTGCTTTTGGTTTCAAGTCTAAGAACTTACTTAGCTCTAGGTCCTGAGGATTTTTCTTCTTTTTTTTTCTAAAAATCCTATAGATTTACACTTTATATTTAAGGGCATGATCCATTTTGTGTTAATTTTTACATGTAAGATGTGATTTTTCATTGAGGTTCATTTGTTTGCCTATGCCTCCAGTTGTTTCAGCACCATTTATTGAAAAGGCTATCTTTCTTCCATTTAATTACATTGGAACCTGTGTCAAAAATCATATTTGTGTGGGCATATTTCTGAGTTTTCTATTCTTTCCATTGGTGTATGTGTCAGTCCTTCCACCAATACCACACGTTCTTGACTATTGTATCTGAATAGTTAGACTTAACATTGAGTAGAGTGATTCTTCTCACTTTATTTTTCTTGTGCAAAATTGCTTTAGCTATTCTAGGTCCTGTGCCTTCCCATATAAATTTTAAAATAAGCTTATTTATGTCTACAAAAAACTTTGCTGGTATTTTGACAATAATTACATTTAATCTATAGACTGTTTTGGAGAGAATTGACACCATTGTGATATTGAGTCTTCCAATCCATGAACACAGTATGTCTCTCCATTTATTTGTCTTCTTTGTGCTTTACCAGCATATTTAGGTCTTCATTTATTACATTTATCAGCATTTTGCAATTTTCAGTTCAGGTATAGTACGTGTTTTGTGAGATTTATAAACGTGTTTCATTTTCTTCGAGCAGTTGTAAATGGTCTTGTGTTTTTAAATTCGATTTCCACATGCTCGTTATTTGTATATAGAAATGTAATTGATTTTTGTGTCTTTATCTTGTATCTTATAACCTACTGAATTCAACACATTTTTACAAAGTAGATACACTCATGTAATCACACCCAGATGAAGATAATCATTAGCTCCCCAAGTACCTTCCTTGAACCGCTCTTCTTTCTTAAACTCACTCCTCACCCCAATAACCACTCTTTTGACATCTACTACCCTGAATTGTTTTTGATTGTTCTTAAACTTCATATCAATAGAATCATACAGTGTGTACTCCTTTGAATCTAGCTTCTTTCATTCAATTTTGTGAGATTCACATTGCATATACTGTAGTTTCATTCTCTTCAATTGCTGTACATTTTTCCATAGTATAAATATACCATAATTTATCCATTCTATTGAACAACTTTTGCATTATTTCCAGGTTGGGGCTATTATGAATATAGCTGCTAGGAACATTCTTGCTTATGTCTTTTAGCACTAATGTTTATTCATTCTGTGGTCTAGAAGGCTTATCATTTTAAATTTTACAATAGTAACAGATAACTATAAGGTATCAGAAACAGGAGAATATAATTTTCACTATTAGGGTTACAATCTATGAATTTCTACAGCATGTGCTGCTTCTGTCAATTGATTAGCACTGAACATTAAACAAGTATTTTTTTTTTTAGCCTGGGTCTGCCACTGTATAAATCATAAATTTTCTTAAATTGTTGGTTAACTTTTCAAGACTCCATGTACTATTTTTTAAAAAATCATTTTAGTTTTTTAATAGCCAAGACCACATCTCATGCTCCTTTGCCTCTCTGCAGTGATTAGCACTGTACCTTGAACAGAGTGCCTGCTCAATAAATATTTGTTCCTTGAGTGATGGAGGGTGCATTCTGAATTAATGAGGTATTACTGCAGTTCCAGCTGATTGCTGCACAGATGAATGAGTTGACTTTGGCGTCATTATTGCAGCCATATAGGTATGGCCTGTGTTGATTTATGTGACACTCCTTAATGTTCTGAAGAATCCTGAATACATGAGGCTCATTTATGTCATGTCACAGGATTGTACCATGATGAAATAGAAATCATGTAAGCCATTGTTAAGTTTAATCATTTTATCAATATTTATTTTGGAAATTAGATAATCACACATGAGACAGAGAACGAGTTTGTCTACAGAGGAAATAATTGGCCAGGCGAGTCAAAAATTCGTATTCGAAGAATTCAAGCTGCATCTCCACCTCTAAGTGGCAGCTTTGACATTCAAGCTTATGGACATATTCTTAAAGGTATATGAAAAAATTTTAAAATATTGGTGTATATGCACACACATATGTATAACATTATAAAGTGTTAAATGTTGCTTAACTTGAGAATTACTACTTATTGATACATACAAATATTTATTGATATATAAGTAAATATGTGATATATTAAAGTCACACATACATATATATTAATATATACCATATTAGGGTCAATTAATAGCCAATCATAAAGGTGTTTCAAATCCTTCTTTTTAATAGATTAGGAAATACTTCACCCATCCAAAGCTAACATTATTTATTTCGATTGTTTTCCCTTAAAAATAATATTTTAAAAAGTCTGCAAAATTTTATAACAATTTTTATAGCCATTTTTTAAAGGCAGTTGAAATTATGACTTTCATAAGTCAAAACTTTCTATAATACATGCATTTTCAAAAATAAGCATTCATTACCTACTATGGTAGCCATAAACAATAACAATAATATTAAAATAGAAAAGTTGAGAATTGGAATATGATTTTAAAAGTCATCTATAATTTAATTATCTAAGTCTGTGCTATTCAGTATGGTAGCCATGAGTCATATGTGGCTACTGAGCACTTAAAATGTGACTAGTGCCACATGTCAAAATATAACATTTGAATATAAGGGAGTATATGCAATTTATTACTATTAAAATATTTTACCTGGTTTTGTTTTCTTTCTAAAATATAGCTACCAGAAAATATACAATTATGTATCTGGTTCACATTATTTATCAGTTGTACAGGACTAATCTAGATAACTATAATAAACATTTTGGTGTACTCCTTTTTAGTAGTATTTCTCTTATAATTTACATAATTGAGAGTATGTCAGTAACATGAAGCTAAACTATTCAGGGCAAGTGACATTTTTATGTTTTTGTCACTGCTTTATCCACTACACTGGTGACATTCTCAAATGTTTGTTTCTCTTTATATTCATGACTTATAGGTTATCAGTATTTTCAAAGACATACAAATTAACATTGTTATTAATTTAATCAAAATTGATTTTAAAAATAAAAGTATTTCTATATTAAAAGATCATTTTAACACTCAATATACTCTGACACTAAAAGGATTTTATTTTTAATATCAAAATGAATTGATATGAAAACATCGACTGATATTTGATATTTGTGAACTGATATTAAAAATATTTGGTCCAAGGCCACAGTTTGAGGTACATTACTCATATAATTTTTAAAAATAATTATTTATTATTATTTTGAAATTGATAAAATTGCATATATTTTATTTCCAGGAAATATATACATTCTTGGCATAAGTAGAATTCAAATTTTATTTTTACTACATTGGAGGGGGACATAGAGTTTGCAAGTGATAATACATAGTACACATTTCATGTGCTTTAAAGATAAAATTGGTGTGAATATATTTTATTTTATTATTATTATTTTTTTGAGACGGAGTCTCACTGTCACCAAGGCTGGAGTGCAGTGGCACGATCTTGGACACTACAACCTCTGCCTCCCGGGTTCAAGTGGTTCTCCTCCCTCAGCCTCCCGAGTAGCTGGGATTACAGGCACGCACCACCATACCCAGCTAATTTTTGTATTTTTAGTAGAGATGGGGTTTCACCATGTTGGCCAGGCTGATCTCAAATGCCTGACCTCAGGTGACCCGCCCGCTTTGGCCTCCCAAAGTGCTGAGATTACAGGCGTGAGCCACCACATCCGGCCGGTTTGTGAATTGTGACTCCTGCTGTTTGCCACCCCTCTGTGAGTGCAGGCCTCCCCGCTGCTGTGTCAGCTGCAGATCTGCAGTTTGCACTCCAGAGTCTGGAGGGAATGGGAAGAATCTCAGTTACACGAGAGGGAACCTGTGCTGGCTACGCGTGGAACATCAAATGGAGAAGCACCTGTGGAAAGCAGAATCTTCTACAGGTTCCCTCATTTGGCTTGGCTTCTCTTTTCTTCTATGTGCTGTTTGCTTATTTGGACCCTGCCTTATTCCAAAAAGAACTGGAGGCTATGTTTATTATAAAAATGCAAACCATAAACTAAAATTTCTTTAAAAGGAAATTAAGGAGAAGGTTTTTTTCTAAATTAAGCTGATCCAGTGTTCTCTTTCATGGAGAATAGCTGTTGGTACTTTACTCCATATCCCACTTAGAAAAAGTCCAGAAATGTGTGTGTTAGAATCCCCTTGACAGGGGCAGGTGGAGCACAGTCAGGACTGGTCTCAGAACTAAACCGAACTAAATCCAGATGTATGCTAAGGGGGTCCCAAAGAGAATCAGCCTCACTATCATTCTACCACGAGAGCTGTATTTTGGGGCCTTGGATCTTTTGTGGTTATAAAGATGATTTTTCCAAGTTCATAAGGGAGTAACACCTTAGGCTGTCATCTAATTACCTTTCTTTAGTTAGAAGGAAGAAGAGAATGGGGGAAAGGAGTCAGGCCCAGAGTATGTGAAGGAGAGGAGTCTAGGGACTCAGATTGTCAAACATTAAAAAGATGATGCTTTCAGCCAGGCACAGTGGCTCATGCCTGTAATCCCAGCATTTTGGGAGGCTGAGGCAGGTGGATCACAGGAGTTCGAGATGAGCCTGACCAACATGGTGAAATCCTGTTTCTACTAAAAATACAAAATTAGCTGGACGTGGTAGTGCACGCCTGTAATCCCAGCTACCTGGGAGGCTGAGGCAGGAGAATCGCTTGAACCTGGGAGACGGAGATTGCAGTGAGCCGAGATTGTGCCATTGCCATTGCACTCCAGCCTGGGCAACAAGAGCAAAACTCTGTCTCAAAAAAAAAAAAATGCTTTCTGGTGATGATGGGAGTGCAAGGAAATAGTTTCTTCTATGCAATGTTGGTGAGAATTAAAATTAGGACAACCTTTTGGGAAGATAACTTAGTAGTATCTTAATACAGAGACCTTATGATTCATCACTATCACTTATATAACTCTATTCTACTGAAATAATAAGATAAATGTGAAATGATATGGCACAAAGGTAGTCACTGCAGCATTATTTGTAAAAGTAAAACCTAGAAACCTAAATCCCCATCAATAGCAGAAGGATTGGTGTAACTTTCACATTGAACACTATGCAGCCATGTGTAGACCCACATATATTTACCTGGAAAGAAATTCATGACATAAAGTGGAAAAAAATGCAGAACTCTACTTATGAAATCATTTGGGGAAGGAGAGGAAGTGGAGAAGATAAGGAAGTGGGGGCAAAAACAACTATGTAAACATAGAAAACAAGTCTGTATGGTTGTGCAAAATAGTAATAGTCATAAGGATATGGGGGTTATTTTTAAAAAAATACATGGCTGGGAACTGAAATTAGAGAACTCCACAATGAAGATAGGTCTAGTGACTGACCTCCCTTGGTGTCTCTGCTGGTGTCTGTGCATCTACTCTCTTCCATCTTTTCTAATCAGTCTCTTCTGCTTATTCATTGTTTCTGTTCCATATCATTTGGCTCACACATGGCCCAGCATGGAGACTCCTATCTCTTTGCTAGTCCCTGAATACATCAGAAGGTTGCCATATTTGCAGAGGAATTTTGTGAAGAACAAATTGTATATACTGATTTAACTTGGCTTTATTTTTACCATTGGAAGAACATATAATTCCAAAATTGGGTGAAAAACCAGGGTAAAGGTAAAAAATGATACAAGGAAAAGTTGACTCTCAGATAGAAAGATGACTCAATTTTTCAATTATTTAAGAATAATTTATCCATTATCATATTCAGAAAAAGCATAGGACATTTTGAGAAAATCAAGTTTAGTAGATTCATTTTCTTTAGATTTATTTTTTAATTATAAAAATTCAAGTTAATTTTTGTTTTAATTCAAGTTGTAATTGATGCAATGTATGATAATGCAATGGTCTTAATTTTTTTTCTTGGATAGGTTATGTTCATTTTTGAAGAGGCTCCTTTTATTTAAAAAAAGTGACTACAATGGTTTTGAATTTTATTTTACATCCTTTGACTTTTATTCACCTTTGCCTATGCTGAAATTTAAAATGAAAAACTAGTGTCGTCATATTTGTTATAACCTTTCTAGTAAAATAATTGTGTGTAAAAATAGATTAATGATTCCAACATTATTGGAGAAAAGGCTAATATGACAGTTACAAGGATAAAGGAAGGTGGCTTATTCAGACAACATGTACTTGGAGACCTACTTCGTACACCCAGTCAACAGCCACAGGTATTTTTGAAACTTTTCTCATGATGCTTAATGTAATTTTAATAGTATAACTAGTTTGTAATATGTTAAAGACCTGGTGAAACAGGAGGTTTGACTTCTGTATTTCATGGGAACATTTGTCTTAATATTGATCAACTTGATAATATTATTTTACGATTTTTGGGAAAATTATCTTCCTTATGATAAAATAGTAGATTTTTTTAGCTCTACTATGCCAGAATTTGAAAATAGAGGAATCTTTCCTCCAATCTTTACAGCAGCTCTGTAAAGATGAAGAAATTAAAGTGAAAAGAGATCAGGTGACTTTCCCAAGGGCAAAAATGAATGAAATATCAAAGTACAAAAAATATAGATTAGTTTCAGTAAATTAGCAAACCAACAAAATTCCATCACTTTCGTTAAAACCTATTCATATTCTACTGCTGCCTCTTTGCCCGTGTTCTGTAGCTTCTTGTTTCTTTACTTGAAGGTTGAAGTCTACGTCAATGGAATTCCAGCTAAATGCTCAGGTGACTGTGGATTTACATGGGATTCCAACATTACTCCCCTAGTCTTGGCGACAAGCCCTTCTCAAGGTAACTTCCTGATTTTTAACCTATACTAGGGTGTGAAAGATAACCAGCAAAATGTAAACTCTGATAATGACTTTTAAAACTATGTTTCTACTAGTGTCACTAGCTAAAGCAAGCAAACAGTTCTACATTGTGAAAATTAAAAACCCTATCAGAGAAAAAAGCTATGGAAAGGGCACTAATTATTTATTTTTGAAAAAAAAATATTTCTTTTGAAGCTGAAATCTTGCCTTTGAAGTAGAGGATTTACTAATCTTAAACTTCTCCAGTTTCACCAGTTAGACTCAGTCTCTAAAATTTCACTTGGACACTGAGGAACTTTTGTTCAACTGTACCAGCTAGGGTATTAAGTGGAGTCTTTTATTCTATGAGACCACTTCCTCTAGGAGAGTTAGTATTAAAAGGCTAGTAACAAGACATCTGCTGTTTCATAAAAGAATATAATCGTGTCCTAGATTTGAGAATAAGAGATATAAAAATTATTGCCAGGAACTCAATCTAAGGAACACATTATGCCATTTCTTCATAAATGGTATTATTGCTTCAAAAATGTGATTATGCTTTGTGCCTGAGCAACTAAGGACTGAAATAAAACAGCAGGAATCAGGATAGTAAGGGATGGCTTTTTTCAATCAGAAAAATAAACTCATATGCTATAGTTACATATTTAGTCTTGGTGGATAGTAGGAAAATTCGCCAACTAATTTTATATTGGTACCTCCTAAAAATTATTAAAATTTTAAAAGTAGTGCATTTTCGTGTTGAAAGAATATATTCTTCAGACTTTTTAAAATAGTGATGATACTAACTTTGGGATAATTCATGTTACATGGGGTTAAAACTCTCCAGAATAAGGATTTGATGAACTTTAATTTGGTTACAGTCCTTTGGTATCCTTATGTTTATATCCACTCTTGCATTTTGTAATGAATTCCCACTTTTTTTTCTTTTTTGAGACTGAGTCTTGCTGTCACCAGGCTGGAGTGCAGTAGTGTGATCTCAGCTCACTGCAACCTCTGCCTCCCGGGTTCAAGCGATTCTCCCACCTTAGCCACCCAAGTAGCTGAGACTACAGGTGCATACCACCACACTCAGATAATTTTTGTATTTTTAGTAGAGACAGGGTTTTACCATGTTGGCCAGGATGGTTGAATTCCCACTTTTACATGCACTTCCTGAAAAACTATTTCTTACCCAATATAACAATCTGAATTGCCTTTTGCCACATTTGGATCATTTTTAAAATTGTGAAAATTTAAGCATAAAGAAAACTACAAAAATACATATATTTTTCACTGAAAATTAACAGCTGTTAACATTGTGTCATATTTACTTCCAATCATCAATTTAAGAAAGAAATATTATAGGAACAGCTAAATTTCTCTTTAAGCACCATCCCTAGAAGACCTAGTCCCCTAAATAACTCTTGAGGGGCAATCACAGTAATTAATTATTGTGTGTGTATTCTTCCTTGACATTTTAAATACCTTTTGTATATAACACACACACACACACACACACACACACACACACGGTAATTTTGCCAGTTTTGTAAGCTTACAAATGAAATATTACAATGTAAATGTTATTTTGCATATTACTTTTTTCATTCAGAATTCATTTTGAGATATATTTATGTGGTTTTATGTACACCTAATCAATCACCTTAAAGTATTTCATGAGTACACCAACTTACTAGTTCCTCTATTGGTGGACATTTAGATTGTTTACAAGTTTTCACTTTTACCAATAAGACTATATTGAACTTTCTTGTACAAACCTCCTATTGCATACGTGTTAGAGCTTCTTTAGAGTATATACCCAGACGTGCTATTACTGGATAACAATTGGTTGTATGAGTATTCGGTTTACTAGATGACCAAATTGCTCTCCCAAGTGGCTATACTACCAGCAAATATAATAGCAACATATCCCCTACATCCTTGCCAATATTGGAAGTGATCAGCTTCCTAATTTTAACTATTCCGATGGGTGAAAGTTAACACTTTTTAGAAATTTTTCTATTCCCTTATTAGTAATGTACATGATCATCTTCTCATATGTTTCTTGGACATTCAGATTATTTCTTCTGCAAAGTGTTAGCATCCTTTTTCCTTTTTTTATTGAATTGTCTTTTTAAAATTTACTTGTAACCATTTACTATATTTTATGTTTACCAATCCTTTGCACATGGCTTCTCTCAGTATATTAGCTGTGCTTTGATTTAGTATCTTGTTTACAAAAACATTAAAGTCATTGATTTATTCTAGGTTATTTATTTATTCCATTATGGTCAACCCCATGACTTCGTGTATCATATTTGAGAAATCCATTTCTACCTCAAAGTCATCAAGATATTTGATTATATTTACTTATAAAATTTTTGAGTTTTGTTTTTTGTTCTTAGCTATTTGAATCTATGTAGAATCTATATTGTGCATGGTGTTACATAAGTAGGGTGATCATATATATATGATTTGTTATAGTTAGATATGTAATTATCTATCTATCTATCTATCTATCCATCTATCTATCTATCTATAATTTGTTGATCAAACCTGGACACTTTTAAGAGGGAATGGAAGAACCTTAAGTTTAAGACGCTGGAACACAGGTGTAAACCAGAACTGTCCCAGGCACTTTGAGATGTGTATCACCATAAACAGAAGAATCTTATTTTCTTTTCAAATGGGAAGTGTCCATACCACTACTTTCGTGGTTTATCCTTTCCTCATGAATTTGCAATGGCAAGTCCATCATATACTAAGTTACCATATAGAGATGTCTACTTAATTTCTTTGTTATGAGAATAATTTGTTTCTTTATCTTATGCCATATTTTCAATCAGATAGTTATTTCCACTAGTCTCTGTCAACACACAGTTTCAAAATATGAACAGATATAGAGTAATTCAATGGAAATAATGGAAATAAAATGCCATTGACAAATAAATGTGGATTTTTCTCCCTGCTCTCCTGTTAGGCTTATTGTTTATATCTTTTGAAGATAGACTTATTTTTATTTGAGAAATGTCTGATTTCATAACAACAGGTTTTATTTTTCTAACTTTAATATTGTTATTTAAATTGATCATTTTTAGGGTCCTATGAAGAAGGCACCATTCTAACCATAGTGGGTTCTGGATTTTCTCCTAGTTCAGCTGTAACAGTCTCAGTTGGACCAGTAGGTTGTTCTCTTCTTTCTGTGGATGGTAGGTCCTTTTAAAAACTGTTAAGTCTAATTGTTCTTCTCTAAGATAAAGTAGAATCAAAGGGCAGTATTACAATTATCTTGATCGTGTACAATTATCATGATCCAGTATTACAATTATCATGATCCCTATGGGGTCATGAAATTGGCAACCTGGTCTATATAATGCCTTATCTTTGATTATGATCACAGACTATTTCACTGTTGTACGGTGTCTTTATCCTATAACAGTTTAATTTTATCTTTTTTCCCCCTTCATTTGGAGGTTACATGAAATCTTTCTTGCTTCGGTGGGTCTCTGCGACACAAAAATGTATGAAATGCTTCTCTTGTGTTCCATGGTCCTGTCTGCCCATGTTTTGACAATGCCATGCAGGAAGAGGACCTGGCCATCTCCTGACTTCCAGTCCCATTGAACCTCTCTCCATTAATGTAGAATTTAAAGATCATTCAAATTTTTTTAACATCTTGAAATAGTGAAGGCCATAGTTATTTATTTCCCTAAAAGTTGTCTTTCATAATTCTAGGAGATTTTTCTTAACTTAAATCAATTGAAATTACATAAGTAAATTCATTTACCAAATCCTTTCTGTTGTTTTTAGTTTAGATCTTTTATGCATTGTTAAGCTCTAAGAGTCAATACTGCACCTGTATTATTGGTGTTCTAAAGAAAAAGTAAATGTGGTACATATACACCATGGAATACTATGCAGCCATGAAAAGGATGAGTTCATATCCTTTGCAGGGACATGGATGAAGCTGGAAACCATCATTCTCAGTAAACTAACACAAGAATGGAAAACCAAACACCAGATATTCTCACTCATAAGTGGGAGTTGAACAATGAGAAAGAGGGGAACATCACACACCAGGGCCTGTCGAGGGGTTGGGGGCTAGGGGAGGGATAGCATTAGAAGAAATACCTAATGTAGGTGACGGGTTAATGGGTGCAGCAAACCACCATGATATGTGTATATCTATGTAACAAACCTGCATGTTCTGCACATGTATCCCAGAACTTAAAGTATAATTTTAAAAAAGAGAGAAAAAAATCACTCTTCCCAACTCATGAAATCCTCAATATCAAATTCTCCTATCACCAGTGATAGAAATTATGTTTTCATACATACATCTCTGCTGAGGAATTAAATGGTCACATTTCAAAAAAAAAAAAAAAAGTAAGATAATGTTTTCATTTACTTTTTTGGTTTTGTTTTTGGTGTTTTGTTTTTTGGTTTTTGTTTTGTTTTGGTTTCTGTGTTTTTGCTTTTTTGAGATGGAGTCTCATTCTGCTGCCCAGGCTGGAGTACAGTGGCATGATCTCAGCTCACTGCAACCTCTGCCTCTCGGGTTCAAGTGATTCTTCTGCCTCAGCCTCCCAAGTAGCTGAGATTACAGGTGCCTGCCACCACACCAAGCTATTTTTTGTATTTTTAGTAGAGACAGCGTTTCACCATGTTGGCCAAGCTGGTCTTGAACTCGTGAACTCAGGTGATCCACCCGCCTCAGCCTTCTAAAGTGCTGGGATTACAGGCGTGAGCCACCGCGCCTGCCCTTCATTTATTTTTTGATCATCTTTCCTGATAAAACGTATTTTGCACAATTTTAGACATAATATGTTTGACCAAAAATTTTAGAATTATTAAATAAATGAGCTTATAAACTAGTTTTTTTTTTTAATTATGACAATAGTCTGTTTTGGGTACAGTAGCATCAGAAGCAGATTGTTTACTTTGCTTTCACTATTGGTTTACCTATTTTCTAGGAGTGTCTGATTCATAGCCTCAGGTAGTTTGTAAGAATTATTCCTACTAAGATTCCCCCACCCATTAATATATGATTGGTTTTCTCTGGATATACTTCGTGAGATCTAAAAATGAAGGCCAATGTTAGCATTTGCAAGCATAACTTTTATCTCATAAAACCATTTGATTTACGATTTTCTTCATCTTTTTCTTTTTTTTCACAAGAAAAAGAGCTCAAGTGCCAGATTCTGAATGGAAGTGCTGGACATGCCCCAGTTGCTGTGTCCATGGCTGATGTTGGACTAGCACAGAATGTAGGGGGTGAAGAGTTCTACTTTGTTTATCAGAGTCAGATCTCACATATCTGGCCTGATTCTGGAAGCATAGCAGGTAATTGTTAATAGTTTAAACAGAGAGAAAATTGCATGCATTTCCATCAGTTCAATGTGCTGTTTCTAGTACAGGGTGAAGGGAGAGGATCCCAAAGCTTCCTCTTCTAGAACAAAGGGGAGTCTCCTTCGAGAAGGCACAGTGATTAAATGGCTGACTAATTCTTTTGTTTCTTACAAAGCACAAGTCAGGGTGCTGCTTATACTTACATCTTAGGTTATTGAATTAATATCATCAATTATTACATGTTTCTATAACAAGCACATCAATTATGTCAAGATAAGATTTATTAGTTATTATTCTGCTTACCAGCTGCTTCGTTTGTAACCACAGTCTCAGTGGAGCTCCTTGACCCAGACAAAGTCCTGGGAACAAACTGGGGAAAGGAGGGCTAACACAGAGGATGGAAAGAACATAACACATTTTTCCTGTCTTGCTTCATTTCCTTTGTACATTTGTTTGTTTTTTTTTACCAGGCGTAGTTTAGGGTTTTGTGCTTTGATTTTGATCCTTTCGGTATGCTTTTATTTTACATTATTTCATCGCTTATTTTTAAAGTTTAGTTTTCCTTTTACTTAGAGGTATTAAAATTTGAGATTTGGCAAGAGTCTTAATTAACTCTCCTCTTCCACCCACAGAATGGTTGAGTGAATAGAAGCAGCATAATTATTCGTAGGATGAAGGCACTGTGAAAAATAGCAGATGCTGCTACCAATGCCCCAAAGCAAATGTGTGTTGCAAATCTGTTATTTCATTAAATCACTTAGCCCAGCTCCTTTATCGTTCTGAGCAAAAGCACCCAGGCTCAGGTGTGTGGTGGGGATTGCACTCATCTCAAGTCTGGTCCTTGATCTATTGGCCAGTCCATCTCTTGGATCATTAGACTATTCTCAAAAGACAATTCTCAAAAAATGTTACTAACATTTCTTTTTGTTATAGTTGAACTGTTTTGTTGTTGTTTTTGTTTGCTTTTCTTATGAAGGTGGTACTCTACTGACTTTATCTGGATTTGGCTTTAATGAAAATTCAAAGGTATTAGTTGGAAATGAAACCTGCAATGTGATTGAAGGGGATTTGAATAGGATAACCTGCAGGACACCAAAAGTAAGGCCTCTGATTTCAGTCACTTTTTCCTCCTAAGTCTGAAATCTTATAAATTAGGAAACATCTCAGTGGGGCGGGGGGTGAAACAAGTGGTGTATTTACTTAGGAACTGCAGGGTTTCTATTATGCTCCTTAAAACTTATTTCTTCCACATCTTTCCACTAAGATTCAAAGACAAAATATTATCTCCACATTCAAGATACTTAAAATCATGAAGAAAAGTGACACATAAGCTAATATTAAACAATGTATTTCATTTGAATTAATAGAAGTAGTAACAAAGTAAACATAAAACACAGCGGAGAGAGGGTGTCAGAAACAGTTTCACAGAAAAGTTGATGTCCTATCAGAATTTGAGAATGAATGAGAGTTTACCATGGTAAATTTAAGGATGAAAAAAATGAGTAGTCTAAAGATTTCAGGAAAGTAAATCTAGAAAATAATAGTTTTCAAAAAGGAATACTTTATTTTTCCTGAGACGGAGTCTCACTCTGTCACCAGTCTGTAGTGCAATGGCACGATCTCGCCTCACTGCAACCTCCACCTCCCGGGTTCAAGCGATTCTCCTGCCTCAGCCTCCCAAGTCACTGGGATTACAGGCATGTACCACCACGCCCAGCTAATTTTTGTATTTTTAGTAGAGACAGGGTTTCACCATATTGGCCAGGATGATCTCAATCTCTTGACCTTGTGATCCACCCCCCTCAGCCTCCCCAAGTGCTGGGATTACAGACATGAGCCACCACGCCTGGCCAGGAATACATTTTTAAATGTGTTAAAGTTTTAGTTTAAATGTGTTAAATTTTCAGTTTCACAAAAAAAGTGAAGTTCTCTGTGGAATATTGTTTCTTAGAATCAATCATTATTCTTTATTTTTAAAACAGAGTTTTTTTATTATTATGCTTTAAGTTTTAGGGTACATGTGCACAACGTGCAGGTTAGTTACATATGTATACATGTGCCATGTTGGTGTGCTGCACCCATTAACTCGTCATTTAACATTAGGTATATCTCCTAATGCTATCTCTCCCCCCTCCCCCCACCCCACAACAGGCCCCAGGGACACAGGAAGGGGAACATAAAACATAGTTTTTAAATTTAAACTGTGACTCTGGTTTCCTTATTACATGCCAAAACGTAATGAATCCTGTCACTGACTTTTTTAAAAAAGTGTAGCAGAGTAAATGGGGGTATTATGTATTTGCAATCTGCAGGAAAAATAAATTTGTTTTTTGGACCAAATGATGGAGATGAGAATTGAGGGGATATGGTAAACTAAAACTTACTTTGTTTACAATATGTCATTCGGTTAAACACTGAGTGTGGATTAAATAAATACTAGATGTGAAAAAATGTTTTTCCTAATTGGGAATTGCATGGATGCTATATCTGCAAAAGCATCATATAGTTTTCTTAGGGGGTCCAAGTGCTTAGTCTTGGATTCTGGAGTGAGGTCTTCAAAAGATATAATGATGTGATTTGTCAGAGAAGAGAAATAAGAACTATACCTGTCTATTTTAAAAGCAAAAAGTCAAACTTTAGTATCTAATGCTTTATCAGAGAATCACTTCTCCAGAGCATCTCAACAATATTGTAGAGCCATCAGAAATCCAATAATATAGATGCATTTAAATTGATCATAAAACCCATAAAACTACTATGTCATGTAACTTTATTTTGAGAACTCAAGCATGTAACCTATGTTTGACACAACTTTCTAAATATATGAAAACTGACTCTGATCATGTCTCTGAAGTAAAACATCTTCAGAAGTTTATTCTGAATAATCTATTTGTTTTCATCCCTTGCATTTCTGTATCTCAACAATTAATATTTTCTAATTTTTTTCCTCTTATTTTAGAAAACTGAGGGTACAGTTGATATTTCAGTTACTACCAATGGATTTCAAGCCACAGCAAGGGATGCTTTTAGTTATAATTGTTTACAGACACCAATTATAACTGATTTTAGTCCAAAAGTACGAACAATACTAGGTAAGAAATTCTTCAATAAGATCGGTCATTTGTCCTACGTATAAAAAACATTTCTAGAAAGGCTTTTGAAGCATAGTTTCTTCTGTAGTTTTGTTTCTTAAAGTGAAACCAGTTATAGTTTTATGTGTGTGTATGTTTTATCATAGATTAATCTATTTATTATTTTATACTGAACATATGCAATAAGGAGAAAAATAGTAAGTTTTTTTTTTTAAAAAAGGACTTTGTCATCTTTTTTCCTTTTGAGCAATTGAATGTACATTTCATCCCTCTGTGGCTGCTACCAACTCTTTCGTTGTTTTTCCTTTTGCCTCTCAAAGTGTTAGGATTTCCTAAATCCAATGAAAGATGAGAGATGAATTGATTTATTTAATATGCAAATTTCACACTGGATAACAAGTTGAACTTTTTGCATTATTTTTTAAATTTTAAAATACCAGGAAAAGTTAATTTAACAATTAAGGGCTATAATTTTGGAAATGAACTCACACAAAACATGGCGGTGTATGTTGGAGGAAAAACCTGCCAGATTCTTCACTGGAACTTCACAGATATTAGATGCCTTTTGCCCAAGTTGTCTCCTGGAAAACATGATATCTATGTAGAAGTCAGAAACTGGGGTTTTGCATCAACAAGGTATGATAATGAACATAAACTTGATGGAGTTGTGGAACACATGGGGTTAGTGGAATTGGGATAGGAAAAGAAGTGGGCATTAAGCTTTAGGTGTTAATTGTTCTCTTTACCTTCCTATATCTTCTTTGGCAAAAGATGCCGAGAATATCTCATACAACTGCAATATGACGCATAGTTTTGAGACCAATACCATTCAGATCAGGTTGTAAAATTCTCTGTACAACTAGCCTTATGTATATGTCACATGATTTTGATTCACTCAGGAAATGCATATCAAGTAACTTCTAGGGGCTCAGTGTTGCTGGCTGGATTTACAGTGGATTAGAGTGGCATCTCCCCTGCACTAATGGTGCTCACAATTTTCTTGGAGAGAGAGAGATTTCAAACAGAGGATTACCTCAAGAGTTTAATTGTAAATGTGAAAAATACTGTGAGTTAGAGGTACCAGGTGCAGTAAGAGTCTATAATAGAGAGAGCTAACTTATCCTGAGTATCAGGGAAAAGTTCTCTGAAAAGCTGACAATTAAGCCAAGAAATGGGTAGGAGGTGGCCATCTGAAGGAGATGATGCAGAGAGTCTTTCTCCAACTCAATTTTCTGTAAGGACTTAGTATTTCTTTTTCCCTGAAACTGTTTGTTAACTGATAAAATGTTAGTTCTAGTATGAGGAAGTTATTGGTTTGGAATACTTAGAAAAGGAAGATACTGAAATTTTATGGATGCAAAAAGGCCAATACAGCTAATGTCAGAGTAGAAGGAGAGATGATTGCAGCAAAATCTTGCAAGAAGTAAATGAAGATGAGCAACATTAAACATAAACCTCAGCACTACATCCATCTCTTGGTTTCACAGGGCAGAGCTCACGTGGATTCTATATTGGCTTATGCTGTAGCTTGACCATATAATGGGTGAAATTGACACCATACAAAATTGCTCATTCAGATTTAAGAAATAACAAGGTTACGCTTTGGAAGTTAAAAGTTAACACAATGATTCACGTGAATTTTTCTGCCTCTCTGCAGTTACGAGGGAAGTTGGGATTTGGAAGTCAAATATGTCATATCAGAAAAGAATTTACATTTTGATGGCCTCCTAGCAGATGCATTATAACCAAGCAAAATAAATTAAAAACTCTCTCATTGAAGTAATGGGAAGGGAGACCCTGACAAGTTTTCAACAAACATGGAATAATAACTTCAAATTAATTATACAAAACTTTGATTACTCAAATGTGTGAGATTTAATTGCTAGTTTTAAAGCAGAGCTGCCTTTTTGTTTTAGTCTAATGAAAATATAAAATATTTTTTAAAATCTAATGTATTTCTTGAGACCTCAGTTCTCATAAGCATATTTTTCCATAATATTGTAGGATCTTCCATCTCAAATTCTTCTGCCATTAGAATTTTCAGAAATGTAATTTTCATAGTTAGGGAAAATATTGAATATATCATCCAATCAAATCGAGATTATGATAATTGCCAGATTGTCTATCTTGAAAAAGTAATGTACAGTTAAATATCCAGTTATTTCCTCTTTCTAAAGTAGTCATATCCTAGCAAGAGTTTAGCAAGATAAATCAGTAGGAAGCTCATTGAAAAATCTATTCATTTTTTTTCTCAGGGACAAATTAAATTCTTCAATACAGTATGTTTTAGAAGTGACCAGCATGTTTCCACAAAGAGGCTCCTTGTTTGGTGGAACTGAAATCACCATAAGGGGTTTTGGATTCAGCACAATACCAGCTGAGAATACCGTGCTGTTAGGTAAGAGCTTCATTCATAGGAAAGTGATTATCATTTTTCTCAGCTTAAAGGATATACTACAGGTGCTGAGTTATTATATGAATATTCTAAATCACAGCTTTATTTTTCTAGTAGCATAAAAAAGGTAAGTGTATTTGGTTAAAGTGATAAAGAGAAACTGAATAACTACTTTTTATTTCAATAAATAACTACTGTGTATTTAATGTGTATGCAACATATAGAGTGGAGGAGTTTTTCCACAAATAATTAGTACTCACACATGATTACTATCAGAAAAGAAGTTCTGAAGATCCTGCTATATAAGGCAGAGTTTTTTTTAGGGTCTTGGCTGTTGATGAATTATGCTTCATCTCTATAATTCACAAAAAAAAAATTTGACAAAATGTTTGCTTTTTAAAAATATGCAGTATTTATTCTTTCTAGGGTCCATCCCTTGCAATGTTACATCATCATCAGAAAATGTCATAAAATGTATTCTTCATTCAACTGGGAATATATTCAGGATTACCAACAATGGGAAAGATTCAGGTATCAGCCATTTATATACTATGAAATAATGGAAGCACTGAAACCTGAAATTAATTTGATTTTTATTTATTTTATATTTCAAATTATTGAGAGACTAAGTATTGTTATTTCTTTTATAATTTGTCAGCAGTAACTGCTTGACATAGAGGGTCACATATAGAGCAAATTAGTGGTAGACTTGAGTCTAGAAGGCCATACTTTGCAATTTCCAACTTCAGGAATTACCATTTGGTTTTGCTCTAGTACAGAAACTCCCAGATTGTTGTAGTTTATTATCAGTCATGGATTTCCAAATGAATATTCCAATTAAAATTGATCATAGCTTTAAAAATATTCTATGTAAGATTTCTAAGCAAACTATTTATTGACTTTCCAATTTTTTTTTCAAATTGTCTGTTGATCATCGCTTTTGCAGTTTTGTGACTTAATTTTTCCTTATCTTCTTATTACCTTGCTTTCCATTATTTCTATTTGTTTTTGTTAAGTGCTTAAATTATGTAAGTAATTAAGTTTTAGTGTTGATTAAAATGTTTTCACTACTGACTGTATATAAATTGCCATGTTGTCAAAGATAATTATTAAGAAATTCTCTTTTTCTTTTAAAATATTACTCAATTCTTGCCCCCAGTACATGGATTAGGTTATGCCTGGTCACCATCAGTCCTAAATGTGTCTGTGGGGGACACAGTGGCATGGCATTGGCAAACACATCCGTTTCTTAGAGGGATAGGATATAGGATTTTTTCTGTCTCCAGTCCTGGAAGTGTAATTTATGATGGCAAAGGATTCACAAGTGGAAGACAAAAATCTACATCAGGTATGTTTCTGCTTATTGGGTTTTGCATCATGCCACTTTTTCCTAAATGTAATAAAATGACATTTTTTGTAGATTTAATACAGTATTTTTACATAAATAATATACACAAATGCGTAAGGTATTTGGCATTTTATTGCTGCAGTAAAAATGTTACTAATGAGTGTAAGCAAGTTATTTTATACATATTCAAGTGTGTTCTGATATTAGAAATATCTTTTTTTTTTTCTTTTTAATTTATTTATTTATTTATTTTTTATTTTTTATTATACTTTAAGTTTTAGGGTACATGTGCACATTGTGCAGGTTAGTTACATATGTATACATGTGCCATGCTGGTGCGCTGCACCCACTAACTCGTCATCTAGCATTAGGTATATCTCCCAATGCTATCCCTCCCCACTCCCCCCTCCCCACCACAGTCCCCAGAGTATGGTATTCCCCTTCCTGTGTCCATGTGATCTCATTGTTCAATTCCCACCTATGAGTGAGAATATGCGGTGTTTGGTTTTTTGTTCTTGCGATAGTTTACTGAGAATGATGGTTTCCAATTTCATCCATGTCCCTACAAAGGATATGAACTCATCATTTTTTATGGCTGCATAGTATTCCATGGTGTATATGTGCCACATTTTCTTAATCCAGTCTATCATTGTTGGAAATATCTTATATTGATTCTGTGATAATCAACCAATTGAAAAACATATTGAAAAAGCAAAATGCAATAAAATAGGAATATATGTTTAAATCAAACCAATCTGGTAGCAAGCGATGAACTTTGACTGACTGAAATCAATTTAAAATCAGTGTTTCCTACAGGACAGCTCAGTGTAAAATGTGCCTTTTAGATTGTCTGTTTTGTTTTGTACATGTAAGATTTTGAACCTTTCACTCACGAAAAAAAGAATTTTCTTTCATTTCATGTTGAATTTTCTTTAAATTTTGGTGTGTTATGCCAGACTTGCCATGGTTTTCTAGAAAATCAATGCTGGATCTTGTTTTCATGGAATGTAATTTCATTACACAAGATAGCTTTTAATAGCGAGTTTTCTTACTGCATTCTGTTGACATTTCATACACATGAAAAATAAGAAACTGTCATCTGTATGTGCATTTAAATGATCATTTCAAATTGTTTTCAGTCTCTTTTCAAATGTGCATTAATTGCTTATATTTATTACGTACAATCTCATTTTATGGCAGGTTCATTGTCTTACCAATTTACTTCACCTGGAATCCATTATTATAGCAGCGGGTATGTTGATGAGGCTCACTCCATTTTTCTCCAAGGAGTCATTAATGTTTTACCAGCTGAAACCAGGCACATTCCCTTGCACCTGTTTGTGGGTAGCTCTGAAGCCACATATGCTTATGGTAAGATGGTTAAAGATGGAAACTCTGTTACACAGGTGACCCAGGGTGTATGTGATATTTCTGGAGCAGGTAGCAGATAACTGGGTCTAACTGCTTCTATCTTACTAGCCACGTGACCTTGAATAGGTTTGGGCTTCTCTGAGGCTGGAATTTATCCTCTAAAGTAAGGATCGCATTAATGTCTTCCTACCAGTCTTTCCCCCGGAATCCTTGTGTGCCTCCAATGAGATGTAATGTAAAAAAGTTCTGACACTATGTATGTGCCTGGACATATATTGAAATGTAAGATGATGTTGTTATTTTCCCCATGGGGTCTGACCTTGGACAAACTGAAAAATAAATCAATTTTATATTCAGTTTTCTCTATTTACTGTGACATCTTTGATCAGGTCTTTAATACTTTTGTACTGCCTAAGACCCATTTGTCATTTTGTTTTTCAAAAAAGATTTACCAGAATTTAAACCATCATCATCAAAATAAAGAGTAACGCAGTTTGAAAACAGTTATCATTTTGGAATGTTATTCATGACTTAACGGGCAGTTCTTTTGTCTAAAGGAAGACCTGAGAATTTGCACTTGGGAAGCTCTGTGGCAGGCTGCCTAGCAACAGAACCCCTGTGCGGCCTGAACAATACCAGGGTTAAAAATTCAAAAAGATTGCTATTTGAGGTTTCAAGTTGTTTTTCACCATCTATAAGCAACATTACTCCGTCCACTGGAACAGTAAATGAACTAATAACAATTATTGGACATGGCTTTAGTAATCTCCCATGTGCTAATAAGGTAAGAATATAAATACCCCCTTTGTACTTCTATGTTCCCAATAAAAGTATTTTGACGATAACCTTGTTATTTAATTTTTACCAGCTTTATTGAGCTATATCACATACCATACAATTCACCCACTTAAAGTGTACAATTCAAAAACTTTTAGCATAGACCCAGAGTTGGCATTCATCACACAATCAATTTTAGAACATTTTCATTACCCAAAAAAAAAAACCCTAAAGCCCTTAGATATCACACCTAACCCCTCCATCGATCCCAGCCTAAGGTGGTCTCTAATCTACTTTCTGTCTATAGATTTGGCTGTTCTGGACATTTCTTGTAAATAGAATCATACAATATGTGGTCCATTGTGACCAAGTTTATTTATTTTTCACTCAACATAATGTTTTCAAGGTTCACCCAAGTTGTACCATGTATCACTACTTCATTTCTTTTTGTGACCTAATAATATTCTGTTGCATGTTAAGCAACCTTTTATTTATCCATTCATCAGTTGATGGACATTTGGGTTGTTTTCACCTTTTGATCATTATGAATAATGTAGCAATGCACATTTATGTAAAAATCACAATTTAATCCAAGAGATGCGTTAATCAGCCCCTCCCAAATTAAATTTATGAATAAAAGATATTTATTTGTACATGATTAACTTTTAAATTTTGTAGTTGTTGCTAATACAAAATTTGTTTATACTGGAGGTATGTATTGACTTGTTTTATTTTGTATTCATTTTACTTACAGGTTACAATTGGTAGCTACCCCTGTGTCGTAGAAGAAAGTAGTGAGGATTCAATTACATGTCATATTGACCCTCAAAACTCAATGGATGTTGGTATCAGGGAAACTGTCACTTTGACTGTCTACAACCTGGGCACTGCTATCAATACGTTGTCCAATGAATTTGATAGGCGATTTGTACTTTTGCCAAACATTGACCTGGTGTTGCCAAATGCAGGATCAACTACAGGAATGACAAGAGTGACCATAAAAGGCTCTGGATTTGCCGTTTCTTCTGCAGGTGTAAAAGTCCTTATGGGTCATTTCACATGTAAAGTTCTATCAGTGAATTATACGGCCATTGAATGTGAAACATCCCCTGCTGCCCAACAGCTTGTGGATGTAGATCTTCTAATACATGGAGTGCCTGCCCAGTGCCAGGGAAACTGCACCTTTTCATACTTAGAAAGCATCACTCCTTATATAACAGGAGTCTTCCCAAACTCTGTAATAGGATCTGTAAAAGTTCTTATTGAAGGAGAAGGTTTGGGGACTGTTTTGGAGGACATTGCTGTTTTCATTGGAAATCAACAGTTCAGAGCAATAGAGGTTAATGAAAACAACATCACTGCTCTTGTGACTCCTCTCCCAGTTGGACATCATTCTGTTAGTGTTGTGGTGGGAAGTAAAGGCTTGGCTCTGGGAAACCTGACTGTCAGCAGCCCCCCAGTAGCATCTCTATCACCAACTTCTGGAAGCATTGGTGGTGGAACTACACTGGTGATCACAGGAAATGGCTTCTATCCAGGCAACACTACAGTCACTATTGGGGATGAACCTTGTCAAATTATTTCCATCAACCCCAATGAAGTCTACTGCCGCACTCCCGCTGGGACCACTGGAATGGTCGATGTTAAAATCTTTGTTAATACAATTGCTTATCCACCTTTGCTTTTTACATATGCCCTGGAGGATACTCCATTTCTCAGAGGAATTATCCCAAGCAGAGGTACTCCAATATCTGCCTTATTATCTTGATATTATAGTATCGATAATATTTATTAGTATGGAATTGGAATGATATTTGTAAATAACTATTAAGGTGTGTTTATAAATGTTCCCACTTACACTTAATACCTGGGATTCAAGCTCTGTGTAGTCTCTATTGTATGATTATTTTTCACACATTTATGGGATAAGAATTTTAGCCAAATTTCAACTTCTATTTAGGAACAAAATTCCCATTAACTTGACCTAAATTTCAAATGAGGAAAAAATAAGTGAAGATAGACCAAAACTGATAATTCATTTATGTTATTGATGTTGATTTGCACTAGAAACTCCAGTTAAAAATCAAAAGTTACAATCTTACTTACATTGAGAGTGTTTCAGAGTACCTTATTTCCATGAAACTACAAATGAGTATTAACTTATTAGCACGCCAGAATTCTTTTTAAGGAGATAATTGGCCCATTCAATGGAGAAAATATTATAAAATACGATTTTCTTAATTACTTAGCATGACTCATTTTTCTAATTTAACAATAGGTTGATATGTCTTCTTAGTCCTTTGTCATTATGCTATGCTATTTCTGATTATCTTTGAGCTATTAGAATGCTTATTATATATGTACTGAATTCCGGAGAGGAAGCTATAGCATAATAGTTGAGAGCTTGGCTCTCAAATGGTTCAAATTTTGGTTCCTTTAATTTCCAGCGATGAAATTTTGGACAAGTTTTTTAAAACATCAATTTCCTCATTTATGCAGGTACATACATTAAAAAGTTAAAGAAGTTTATTCATATAATATAACTTAGAATAGTACATTTAATGAAGAACTCATTAAATGTTAACCTTTTAGAAAAGTCTTTTTAGGTTACATCACAGGGAAATGTATCAGGTTTGGGTAAGTAGTATTTTCTGCCTTCAAGGAGTTTGCTGTCGAAATCTTCTTTTATATGTCAAATTTGCTCATTTTGAAAAATGTGAACAATAACAATGGCGCATTTCTTTTCCCATGTGGTTGTAATCATTGCAAATAATGGCATATGTTTCTTATTTCCATGGACTGTGTCTCTTCCCATCTCTGCCTTTGAAATTTTTTTTTCAAAACAATGTATTCAAAGGTATAAGAGACTTGCAGACATGTGAGAACTGAGCTGTTTTATTTGCTGAAGAGACAGGTGACAGAGCACACTGAGAACAACGCTGTTCCATTTGAAAGGCAAAATGTCAAGAAAAATTAAATGTTAAGACCTATACAACTTTCTTTAGATTGTATCTTAAAACTATTCTGTCCAGGTGCGGTGGTTCACGCCTGTAATCCTAGCACTTCGGGAGGCTGAGGCTGGCAGATTGCCTGAGCTCAGGAGTTCGAGATCAGCCTGGGCAACATGGTGAAACCCCGTCTCTACTAAAATACAAAAAATTAGCCGGGCGTGGCGGCATGCACCTGTAGTCCCAGCTACTTGGGAGGCTGAGGCAGGAGAATCGCTTGAATCCAGGAGGCAGAAGTTGCAGTGAGCTGAGATCACACCACTGCACTCCAGCCTGGGTGACTGAGCGAGACTCCATCTCCAAAACAAACAAACAAACAAACAAAAACTTTCCTAACATGAAATATCTCTTTAGTATCTGTCACGTTTAAAATAAAATAATTATTTATATTTAAGCAATCCTCACTATGGTCAATTATATGGTAATTCTTTACTATTATCACTTGAATTAAAATCAAATTACTACTTGAGGGCACTGCGTTTGTAAAAAGTTATGTTGACGAATTTTCATTTAAAATTTAGGTATGTGGATATTCATTTGAACAACCTATGAAAAGTTCCACATGTTTAATGCACTTCATGTACATTTGTCAAAAGAGGGAAGCAAGAGAACAGCCAGAATCTAATTATTTGTTCTATGTGCACTCATTCAAGGCATTAACATCAACATTCACCTACAAGTCTTTAAATTAATTCCTTTTTTTCTGTATTTACTATCTTACACCCATTTACATATCATAATTTCTTTACCAAGTCATACCTATCAAAAATGTTTGAATTAAGAAAAATGTAGTCTCTCCTCAAAAGAGTTGCTAATGTCAGGAAGGAAGCTACCAAAAATAAAGATAGTAAGCCTCATCCTTAAAATATGCTCTAACCCATGCTGCTGAGACATTCATACTTCCTAACTCTAGACCTGCTCTTTCCTCCTCCTCTATTCTCTATTAGCGTGAATTAATAACTTACAACTCAGTAGAACGGACAGAAGGGCTGGAAAAATACTAAACATTGAGATAAATCACTTATAATTAATATACAGTAGACTGTAGGGTATATTGTAGTCAAAATGTATTGTATGACATAGCATGTATTGTTAATATTTATATTAGTTTTAAAACACTGGTTATTCTTTTATTTGTAAAAGTAAAGAGGTATATCTTTAAATGCATGTGTATTAATAGTTAGATATATTTATATTGTGTGCTTTTTTTTTTTTTAAGGTCCACCAGGAACTGAAATTGAGATCACTGGATCCAACTTTGGCTTTGAGATCTTGGAAATCTCCGTGATGATAAATAACATTCAGTGTAATGTAACCATGGCCAATGATAGTGTGTTGCAGTGCATCGTGGGAGATCATGCTGGGGGCACATTTCCTGTTATGATGCATCATAAGACAAAAGGCTCAGCCATGTCCACAGTTGTATTTGAGTACCCGCTTAATATTCAAAATATTAATCCAAGCCAAGGTAGTCATAAGTATGCAAGAACCTGCAGATATTTTGTTTCAGTAAACACTTATTTAGAAACCTTATTTAGAAAATAATGTGTTACTCAAACACGTAAAATTTCTAGTTTTTTTTTTTTTTTTTTTTTTTTGAGACAGAGTCTCACTCTGTCGCCCAGGCTGGAGTGCAGTGGCGCGATCTTGGCTCATTGCAAGCTCTGCCTCCCAGGTTCATGCCATTCTCCTGCCTCAGCCTCCCGAGTAGCTGGGACTACAGGCGCCCGCCACCATGCCTGGCTAATTTTTTTTTGTATTTTTAATAGAGACAGGGTTTCACCATGAAAATTTATAGCACAATACAAATACTTTGCTTTATGTAGCAAATAAATAAGCATGTAAGTGTATAATTATTTATTTCAAAATACTAAACTTTAAAATATAATATCTTATATTTCTTAGTGATGTATGATTAATTTACTTAAAACTTAATCCTACTTAAAATGACAGTTATACATGAAAATTTTTCTTAAATCATGTTTAGACATCACTGGTATGTAATTATTTCCACATAAATTAGTATCTTTTTTATTTAAAAAATTTTTTGGTTAAAAACCTTAAAAAAGTATAAATAAACCAATCTACTTATAATTAAAATAGTAATTGCATAGTCTATGTTTTGCCTACTCTGAAATCCTTTGTGACATCTTTTTTAAATAAAATTTTAGTTCCTCGAAATAGTTCAAATAAATTACCAGATATGACATTTACTCAGTGAAGATTTTAAAACACTACAATCAAAAGAGATTCAGTTGCATTAATAGAATAATGCACTATAATTTCAGTTCTAAAAAACTCTTCATTTAATGTAACTTACTTTTAACATTTAAAATAAAGGTAAAAAATATGTACACAGAAGAGGTTTTATTTTAATTAGCTGTGTTTTTCCTTTTTATTTGTCTTCACTAGGGAGCTTTGGTGGGGGTCAAACCATGACTGTGACAGGCACCGGATTTAATCCACAAAATTCAATTATATTAGTTTGTGGCTCCGAATGTGCAATTGACAGGCTTAGATCTGATTACACAACACTATTATGTGAAATTCCATCTAATAATGGTAAGTTGTCAGAAAAAATAATGGCAGTCTTTGAGAACTAGTTAATTTTATAAAGATCAGTTAATTTCTTTTTTCAAGTTCTTGGATTCCTTGGAGTAATTAAATCACTTTATGACTGTCTTGATTCTAAGCAATTTCTTCAGGACATTTTCTAGATTTACATGTCTTTTGAGATTCATAAATTGCAGACGGAATTGTTTATAATAAACTGCAGTTTTTCAGTTTCTGGTATAAACTGATGGTTCTTAGTTTATTGCGCATACCAAATGGAGAACACATTTTTAGTTCCCATTAGAGTATTAGGCTTCCATTAAAGATAGGAGTTTCATTAATGGCTATGAGTATCAACGCCGATAGTGCATTGCTAAACTCAAACCCTACCTGTGTCACTGAATAAGTTATTTAACCTCTCTATGCCTCAGTTTTTTCAACTATAAAGTGAGATGAATCACAGTAGTCTACTGGACTGTTGTCAGGTTTAATCAGTTAATGTACATAAAGTGGATGGAATGATGTCTAGGACCATATGTAATTTGCTATTATTCTTATTCTTACTTATTTATTTTTAGTTAATGGTTAAGAGCCTGGGCTCTGAGGAGTCCCTGAATCTCAATTTTGTTACTTACTGTGTAACCCTAGCCAAGTAACTTCTCTCTGCTTCAGTTTCTCCATGTATTAAATGGGGATATTATTAACTCTAATTCAATGGATTGTTGTGAAGATTAAATATTTGGTAATTTGGACAACAAATCTTAGTTATTACTTAACAAAATTTAAGAAGATATTTAAACAATGTGAATATTCTAGAAGAATAAAGGATATGTTTTATGTGAACACATTTTTTAAAACATTAGCAAAATTTGTGAAGCTTTTCTAAATATTGTTGCTTCTTTCTCTGACTTCCTTAACAAAGAATATTGAAAAATGCAATATTTTTATGACTGAGCTTATGTATCATTTCCACACCAGAGTTTGAATCCTGATTAAAATATATATATATATGTAGCAACGCTTTGAGACTTGTCAAGGTTTTAGGTTGTTTGTCTTAACACTGGCTCTGCATCTTCTCGTTATGTTTTTGCATCAGGTTTCTGTAGTCCTTGTCTCTGACCTTGCCTTCAGCTGTCACTCCTTGCTGTTGTCAGTGTGCCTGCCTTTAAGCAGTTCTTCCCTCCTTCCTGTTCTAATTTACAAAGTTGGATCCTCTAGAATTGGAAAACTAAGGAGGCAGGTTTGTAGAATGTTCTACAGGAAGAGTCTCCCCGGGAGGGTCAAAGGGCTTTTTCTTCTGTCGATAATGGGCATGAACTTTTGTAATGTTTTTGGCTATTGCTAGAGGGCCACTGTTATTCACATGTAGCCTAGGTATATTGGAAAAGGAAGATGATTGTGTGAAAAGTAAGATGTTATTGAAAATGTTTGGAGGTTTTGGAAATGAATCAGGGCCTGATGGCAGAACTGCATTCAGTCTGATCTTCCTTTCATAGGCACGGGAGCTGAGCAAGCCTGTGAAGTGAGTGTGGTTAATGGGAAAGATTTGTCACAGTCCATGACTCCGTTTACGTACGCTGTGTCACTGACTCCACTCATCACCGCAGTATCTCCTAAGAGAGGCAGTACAGCAGGGGGCACCAGACTGACAGTCGTGGGATCAGGATTCAGGTACTGTCTCCACACAAACACGCATCATTGTGCATTTCCAGACTTGAGCCATTACTCCTGCTTTCTCCTATGCCCGGACAGTGCAGAAATACAGTCATGCAATGTGTACCTATACGCTCATAACTTAAGCTTAAGGCAAAAATAGTACTAATTGCTAACATTTATTGAGTATTTATTTTGTGGCAACCACCTGCCTACCCACGGAGAAGTCCTGCCTTACTTCCTGAGATGTTTTTACCTCGTTTTATGGTTAGAAGACAGATTAAACAGGTTAGACAACTTGCCCCCAATCCTAGTATGTAGCATCACAAATATAAATCACCTTCTTGTTATGCTTTCTCCATCATCTTATCTCCAGCCATGATCTGCTTCATTGGATCAAAGAAACATCTTTCCATACAGCAGTTCTATTCCACTGTAATTGGTCAAGTTTCTTTTTCTTAAACATACTCATTATTTGGCTCAAATTTGTGTACTGCATTGTCATCATTATTCAGGTGCGGAAGGCTGAAGTCAAAACACCAGATCGCATACACCATAGAAGCTCATTGTAACTCCTCAAGCAGTTATGATTACCTTGAACTTGCATTTTTACCTGGAGGTTAAGTTCTAAAGTCCACAAACATGATGAAAATGTCACATGGACAAGTGATCCTTGAAAATCTCTTTTTAAAGTACCTGTTGGGAGATCAACATAGAATCACTGAACAACAACAATCACTGTTTCTTTCCCCAACACTGGAACATCTGCTAGTTACAGTCCTATTTTCTGGACTCTTAACCTCTTTGTTTACTTTTTTTCAATAAATATTTTGAAGTCTTAATATTGAAAAAAAGCGTCAATCTACACTTTGGTGGCTGATAGAATCAGGTCTTTTTTTTTTTGCAATAATACATAGGAATAAAAAGGTTTGACCGTGTGATCTAGAAATTTGAGAAAAACATACATGTTATGTTTTCCCTCTTTTTTACAGTGAAAATATAGAGGATGTTCATATCACCATAGCTGAAGCCAAATGTGATGTTGAGTATTCCAACAAGACACACATCATCTGCATGACAGATGCCCATACTCTCTCAGGGTGGGCTCCAGTTTGTGTCCACATCAGAGGTGTCGGCATGGCCAAACTGGTAATAGTGCTGTTGGGTATAGTAATCACAGCAATAGAAAACCAGCATTATGGGAGGTGGGCTAATTGGTAATTGTTGTTTTACTTTAATGTCTCCAAAAAAATAACTGAGCTGTGACAATAATAAATCTAAAGTAGCTTACATTTTTTGTTGCTTTTCCTAAAAGTTTTATTATTTTAGATTTTTTATTTTTCTGAGTTGTGGGGTAATTGGTAATAGATTTTTTAAACTTGATCATTATTGTCAAATAAACCAAGAGGCAATTATGACACATTTTAAGTAGGTTAGATTTTATTATTAATAAAATGCTTATTGTTTATATATATTTACTATATAATATAAATATATTTATATTGTAATAAAATGCTTTTTGAAAAATCAAATGAAAAACTCTGGTAAAATCCCTAAATTTTAAGGTCTCTTATGTTCTATTACAGGATAATGCTGACTTTCTTTATGTTGATGCCTGGTCCTCCAATTTCTCATGGGGGGGGAAATCTCCCCCAGAAGAAGGATCTCTTGTTGTTATTACAAAAGGACAGACCATTCTGCTGGATCAAAGCACCCCTATTTTGAAAATGTTGCTTATTCAGGGTAAATTTCTGAATATCTGTTCATTGGACTCTGCCTGATAAATATTTCTGTGAAACTGATTTAATCAAAATCCACAATTATGAACATCCATAGTTGCACTATCTTTTTAATACACAGTGTAGTCCTGGGCTTTCTAAATTGAGTATTATGATCCATTTGTGATTATGATATTATTTAATGTGTTGCAGCCAGCATTTTAAAAATTAAATAGGATAGACAGCATCAGAATAGATTGCATGCATATGGGTAAGTACCTTTTAAAGCTAAATGTTGTTTTATGAAACTTTTGGTTCAATAACAATGTGGGGAGGTGTGAGCATGCCCGCCCACTTTCACTAGATCACAACAAAAAAGGTATTTTCCACTTTGAAAAACACTGATGTAGTGGGTCCCAGGAATTAAAAAGTCATAGACATTTGCTCAGGTCTATCCTAAATGATCCCCTTGACTCCCTTTGGAAGACAGGTTGTGATTTTCACCTTTGCCTGTGAACCTGTTTCTGTTGTTGCCTGGGTTTGTCTCTGCTGCTGTGTTTTATTTTTTACTATGGAAAACTAAATAACCACAACTGTGATAATTGCATGTAAAAGAATCACTAATTGGTAAGAGTAGACTGCTTGAGGATTTAGTGCACAAACTTTGCCATAACAGGCTTAGCCACCGGAAGACTCCTGCATTGTTATTTACTATTTTTAACCTCTGGGAAAATAGAAAAGTTTCAGGTTTTTGAAGTTATTAAATATTGGACCTTTGGACACATAAAAGTTTACTACTTACAAATTTACAATAGTCTCATAAAAATGTATCTTGTATGATCTTTAATAATGCTAATCAGGCTATAGCTGTTGAGAGTGCAAATTAATGGGTGAAAGTTCAAAGCTAATGTTGACATTATAATGGTTTTTATAAACATGCTTTTCTTTAATTGCTTTTGTTCTTAATTTATATTTTGAGGTGCTGTGTTTGTACAACTAATTTGCATAGCTGAGCTATTTAGTAGCATCTAAAATAAGCTACTTTCCCAATGTTCAAGGGAAAATAATCTTCCCTGGGATTTGATTTTCTGTAAACTCCCATGGTCTTGTCTGGAGTTTTTATGCTTTTATGTTGCCAAAGAACTGAAGTGAAGTTATATGCATAACAACAGCAGAACATGAATGAGGAATTAAATTTTAATTTAATGTATAATTTAATAATTATGTTAAATTGTAATGAATAATTTAATAGGTAACTTTTAACAAGATTTTTCCTTGTGATGTATTTCAAAATTGTATGATTCATAGGTGGAACTCTAATATTTGATGAAGCTGACATTGAACTCCAGGCAGAAAATATTCTAATTACAGATGGAGGTGTTCTTCAGGTATTCAAAAGAACATAATACATATTCATTTCCAATCTGTCTCCATTCATTTTTTTAAATACTATGTGTAAAATGGATAGTTAATTATATCAACCTCTCCTAAGTTTATCTTTGTTTAGGTCTCTGTTATTGGTATAAAATCCTTTATGCAAGGAGAAAAGTTTCCCAGAATCTTGTGTTTTTAATGGGAAGATAGTAGTTTATATTTCCATAGAGCAGAATTTAAAATAGAACAGGAAAGAATTAACTCTGAGATGTGGCTAAAGTCAATCAGTATACCTTTCAAAGGTCTGGCATAGTGTATTTGGCTGACTAGAAAATTAAAGGTTTATCTTTCAAAAGAAAGATATGAACAACTGAGCAATTAATTCTCAAAAGAGAAGAGAGGATAGAAAAGAACTACTTTTGTGTGATTAGAATTGTGGATTTGGGGTTTTAATTTTCTGAATGGCATTTGTGACATCTTTTGCAGATTGGAACAGAGACATCCCCATTCCAACACAAGGCTGTCATTACCTTGCACGGGCACCTGCGATCTCCTGAGCTCCCTGTCTATGGTGCCAAAACACTGGCTGTGCGGGAGGGAATCCTGGATCTGCACGGTACTGTGGCCAAGTGGCTAAGGGAGTTGGAAGAGGAAGACTCACCAGGACACCAGGGATAATTATCCTGTGATAATTATAATTTGTCCTGTGATAAAGTGAAAGTGCGTTAGGCTTCTCATGTCTTTAGATATCCCCTCTTTACCCCTTCCTTCTTTCCCACATCCAAGCCAGGCTAGCCCAGACATCAAGACTCAGAACCAGGCCAGGTATGGTGGCTCATACCTGTAATCCCAGCACCTGGGGAGGCCAAAGCGGGTGAATCACCTAAGGCCAGGTGTTTGATACCAGCCTGGCCAACATGGCAAAACCCTGTCTCCACTAAAAATACAAAATTTAGCCAGGCATGGTGGTGCACACCTGTAAGCCCAGCTACTTAGGAGGCTGAGGCAGGAGAATCACTTGAACCCAGGAGATGGTGGCTGCAGTGAGCCAAGATCGCACCACTGTGCTCTAGGCTGGGCGATAGAGTAAGACTCTGTCTCTGTGTCAACAAAACAAAACAAACAAACAAACAAACAAAACCAAAAAAACTCAGAACCAAGGTCACACTTGGGAAAACCTTTCTGGGTCTTTTCTACATTCCTCCTCTTCCCCTTTTCCATGAGCCTCCAGGCTCTTCTCATTTCATTTTACACTAACCATAGTACCTGTCTGTGATTGCCTGTTTACTTTATTTATTTATGTATATAAAAAGACTAAGTCTAGAAGCAGAAGAATGTAATTTCTTAAATTTGTATCTGAAAATGGGGCCTCTCTAAAATATAACAAGGGATTTATAGTTGTGGATTTCTATAACTATATCCTAGAACCTTGTCAGCAAGTAAAAATGATTTTGATCATGTTTGAGGTACCAGGGCAACATACTATTTAAAGAAAGCATGGTGTGAATCTTTTTTATATTGAAGTCTTCCACATTGCAATAATCTGTCCCCTTTATAAATTTAGAATACCATAAACATGATACCTTATTATCATAAAAGTCCTACATAGGGCTCAATATATGTATACTATGTAATTTCTTAGAAAATCTACATTTGACTCTAGATTATTAGTTTAAGAAATTCCTACCAATAATGACAAAGACAATAGACTTTTGCTCATTTTGTCAATATTATCACACCCCATTTACATCGTGTGCCTGTAAAAAAAGATGGTTATAAATAGGGTATATCATTGCAGAAGAATATTTTTGAAAAGTTTTATAGTCATATACATGTCATTACAAACACAATTGTTACTTTTATAAAGCAAGCATTCTACATATTTCTTTTTGGAGAAATGTGTGAAATGCTAAGGTAAAATGAGCCTCTCCAACATTGATTCAATTTGGGAAAAGATTAAAATGTATAAAGTTCTCAATAACAAATCAAACACATGTAAGGAAATACTCAGTGTGTATGTTGGTTCTAGGTGTGCCTGTTCCTGTGACCTGGACTCGCTTGGCTCATACTGCAAAGGCAGGGGAAAGAATTTTAATTTTACAAGAAGCAGTAACATGGAAACCAGGAGATAACATTGTAATTGCAAGCACAGGACACAGGTATGATATCTTCTGGGCTTAATGATGTGTATTTAGAAAAGAAATTTTTATACTGTATAAAGAGGGACAATTCAGATGGTGCATGACTATTTGGTTTAAACTTGAAATCTCTAATAAAGAAATACGAACAGCCAAATACAGATTTGCCAAGTGTTAACATTAGGTTGATCACATTTGTATTGCATTATAATTGATAGATTTACAATAAGAAAAAACATAAATTTGAACCTATGAAATAACTATGTCCTAGTAAAATGTATGTTTTACATGGTTTGGCTCCCATGTAAGAATCTATTTGGAAAAAACAAGTGTTTGACTACTAAAAGTCATTTGGAAATATCTTAGAGTTTTAAATAAATACCTTAATGAATGCAAAAATGTAAATGAGCTTCTTAGTTTGAGGTCACGAAAGAACATGTTTGAAAGCAGCTAGTGAACTCTCTTATCTTACAGCCTTAGCAAATGGTTCCCACTGAGCAAAATCGTTAATAATGACTAAATAAAAGAGAAGAAATAATTATACAAAAAGTGATGATTCACATAACCTTTTAGGTGCCTGTTATTTTAAAACCAAAACTACTTATGACCCTTAATTTCTGTTTAATTACATATTTTAGCAAATAAGACATAAAAGAAAGAAAATTAACATAATACCACCAAGTATCACCTGAGTAGGGGCAAGAGGAGCATTATTTTTGCTTTATTGTTCAAATTATAGATAATAGTAAAATTGAATATGGTTGTGATTATTAGGAAATGAACAGTGATTTATAAGAAACAGCTAAATTGTGTTAAGGCCATGATTCAACTTAAATTTAAAATTCAAGATGTCATTTTGAGTTTGCCATATTCCATGTTAAAAATAGACTTGCAGTTATTAGGAAGAATTAAATATATACTTAGCTTTAGTGCTCATTTTGTTCTGCCCTTGGAAGAAATTTTAATTATATAATGGCAAAATTAAAAAGCAGGAAAATGATAGGGGTTACTAACAGAATAGAAAATCTTCATTTATGGCTTTTTGTATGAAATGAAAGGGTTTAGAATAGGGCTATTTAGTTTTCAGAAACAAGAATTAAGGAGTTTCCCACCAAATCTAATTGTTCACTGTGTCATTGATAAATCCTATTTGAGAGTTTGCAAAGCCAGTGGTTAAGAAAATGCCTTCAAAAGTCAGCTTGTCTCTGTCTAGCTCCCTGCAATACCACTTACTAGTTCTGTAGTTATATTATTTTACCTCTCTGTGCTTCAGTAAAATTGGAATGGTATTAGTAAGGATTACATTAGTTAATAAGTGTAAAGCAGTAAAAGCAGAACTTGGCTCAAACTAAGTGCTTATTACACTTAGTGTTGTTGTATTACAACAAAGGAAGGAAAGATGTGTTTAGGTACATACAACATATGAAAATGCTTTTCACAACTTCTTTTCTAAAGAAATCATTGTATCATCCGAATCCAGGAAAATTCAAGAGAGGCTAATCTAAGGCCTTTTTGCATACCGCCTGTGAGATCTTGTACCACTGGTTCGCCCTTATCTCTAAGCATCCTTAATCTCCACCTTTCCTTGCCCCTCCCCCACAATTTCTTCCCTGTATCTTTTGGAATGATTCTTGTCCCCATCCACCCATTGTCTTGATAAACAGCTTTGTTCTCCTGTCTCCTGTAGCATCTTTCTTTTTTTAATCCTTTATTTTAGAGTTGTAAACTGCTTAAATATTATATGCTCATTTCTTCTATTTTATCCTTACTATCCTTTGTTTTCTTTCTTTAAACACCTGCATTCTAGTTTTCTTCTTCACAAATCTTTTTCAGTGACCTTCTAATTATTATCATTCATTATTTCCTTTGTATCACCAAGTTCTTTTGGTCTGCCCTTGGCATGTCTCTCAGCTTTCTCTGCTTTCAGTTTGATTTAGATTCTCAGCCTCTCACACCTGGAATATTACATCATCTTCCTCTTTGGGCTCCATTCCACTTTCTTCCCCCACGAATTCATTCTGCATTAATTTGTTCAATCAATCAAACCTGTTATTGAGTTGTGACAGGTGCTGTACTAAGTGCTCAGCATATAAAATGATTTCAATGGGTCTCATGCCTAGAAGAGTAGACAAGTCAGTGGAAGGGACAGAAAGGTAGATATCTCATAGGACTGCAGCGTGGTTGCTCTGAGCACTAACAGAGCTTTATGCAGAGTGTATTGAGAATGCAGAAGTAGGGTTGGGAAAGTTGAGAGAGCTGCTTTGAATCTATTTCACATGTGGCACTGTCATTTGCACTGGCATTTAAAGGAGTAAAAGGATTTGCCAAGGGAGGGAAGGGTAAAAAGAAAAGTTGGGAAAACACAGAGGTAACTCCCTTAGGCTTACCTTTGTTAACAGCAGCAATCACACTTTAGTAGATAATATATTATACAATCAAGCATTGACACACTTGTCTCCTTAAAATCAGGGAAACTTTCTACTTGGTATCCCCAGTGCTTAGTTCTATGCCTAAAATGCAGGTTAGACCCTCAATAAATGTTTGTTGAATGACTAAATGCACGAATGTGTACATTATAGAATTGGCAAATCCCTTCTGCTGTGGCTGGAATTTGGGGTATATTTGGAGGAATGGTAAAAACGAGACCTCCTAAACTTCAACTCAATCATTTCTTTTCCTTGTTCAGGAACCTTCAGTGACTCTCCCTTGTAAAGGTTCTCAACTTGTGCATGACTGAAATTTTGGACCAGATAATCTTTGTTATGTTGGGGAAATCCTGTGTATCACGGGATGCTTAGAAACACCCCTGGTCTCTACCTACTAGATGCCAGTAGCAGCCCCCAATTGTAACAACCAAAAGTGTCTTCAGGCATTGCTAAATGTCCCCTGGGAGGAATAAAATCATCCTCAATTGAGAACCACTGAGTATGATCCTCCATGTTATAAATGAATAGTTTTCCAAATACTTTTTATAAGCTAATCCAGTTCTAGGAACGAATGTAGACCTTGAAAAATATTTCATTGAATTGAATATATTTGTAAAACTTAGTTAATCAAGCAAGAATAAAATATTTTTTCTAATTTCTGTTCAGAATATTATATGACATAAGAATAGTTTCCTATTTTGCAGAGAAGTATTTAAAATGAATAAAACAAATATACCAAAACAATATGTTATGTCAATTTATATTAATTTTAAAATTTTTTTGTCAAAATTTTTACAGACACAGTCAAGGAGAGAATGAAAAAATGACCATTGCATCTGTGTCTGCTGATGGCATAAACATAACACTAAGTAACCCACTAAATTACACACACTTAGGAATTACGGTCACACTCCCTGATGGAACTCTGTTTGAAGCAAGAGCAGAAGTTGGAATTCTTACAAGAAATATTTTAATAAGAGGATCTGATAATGTTGAGTGGAATAACAAAATTCCTGCATGTCCTGATGGATTTGACACAGGTAATTTTAGTAGCTCTCGTGGTTGGTATAATCATGCCATATAGTTTTACAATTTAATTGGTTTATATTGAAATACATTATTTCAATGTATTTCATTGTAAATATCATTAAATATAATTCAATGATATTAATCTTATTATAAGATACCATTAAATATCTTATAAATATAATTAAATGTGGAAATTTGGAAATGCTGATAGTATTTGTGAGTAACGAAGATATTTGAATATATTGAAGAAAAGTGGTTAATGCTGACACTATAATGGGAGAAATAAGTGCACTTGGATTCTGTTGATAAATTATCTTCCTATAATTATGATTCATCATTATGTTTAGATTAGACCTTGATGATTAGTTTTAATATTGTCAGCAAGAAACTGCATTATTTAGATTTACTCAGAAAATATGGCAAACTATATTTGATAGTGATACAAAGATTCTGTTTAGCAAATCTTTGACTGTCAGAGCTTTTTTAATTTTCCAGAATTTGCAGTTTATCAGAACAGTGTGAGAGTGGGTTTACTGTAGAAAGATATTTTAATTAATTCCTAGACTGATGAAGGATAGACAGACAAATGGATAGATGGAATGATGGGGGGAAAATCTATAGATATATAGATCTGAGCCAGTGGGGGTAGGCTAAGTCCGAGTTTTTCAAAGTCAGCTCTGTTGGTATTTTGGCCCAGATAATTCTCTGCTGTGGGGCACTGTCCTGTGCATCACAAGATGTTTGACAGCACACTTGTCATCTACCAACTAAATTCTAGTAGCCTCCTCCAACAACTGTGACAACCAAAAGTGTTTCCAGACTTTGCAGAAATGTTCCCTGGGGGCAAAATTGGCCTCAGTTAAGAAACACTGGACTAGGTTATGCTCTATTTACAAACAAGCCCAAAATGTCAGTGATTTAAAATATAAAAGTCTATTTCCCATTCATGCTACATGTGTCCCATATGGGTCAACAGGTGGGCTCTTCTCATTATAATTGCCTTGGGATCCAGGCTTATGAAGGATCTATCTCAGCACGGGCTTCTGTGATATCTGAGGCAGGAGATGAGATTACTGGAAAGTAAAGCACTAGCAACTCATTGCTTTGGTCTCAAAGTGACAGGTGTCTCTTATACTCAAGGGTAATTGGTCAGAACTGATTCCATGGCTATGCCTAACTTGAAGAGAGTGAGTTAGTGCAAAACCCATATACCCAGAAATAGAAGGGAAATGGATATTGGTGAATTTTAGTGATGTTTATATCACAGTTCTCATATCTATAGCAGGAAGCAGAATGCATCTTACATGTCTCTTTTAAATATTTTATGTAATCATTCATATCATTACAATACTATAAGTAGTTGAACAATAACATATGCAGCTTAAATAATAGTCTTTTCTTCAAAAGGAAGTATAAGACAAAGCTCATGGGATTTTATGTCAAATGAGCTACGTTCTCATTCCAGTTCATCAGTTCATCTGCGTCAATTATCACAATGTACATGAAACCTAGTTTCATCCATTTAAATTAAGAATACTTTCTGTTCTATTTACTATGGTTGTAAAAAGTAAGTGACATAATGCATATTCTCATGTTCTAGAAATATAAAATTGCATTGATTATGTTAATCCTCAAATCTTGGGGAAGGCTTCATAAATAATAAAACTAAATCCCATTATCAATATTCCCTTGATCATTCAAATATTTGTTTAGTATCTTCTCTGAAAAATACTGTATAAGTACTTTAGGGAATACAAAGTTGAACAAGACAAGGTACTTACCTATCTTGCTATCTAAAAGAGGAAATGATGTGAATGCAAATAACTATGTTCTAGGATGAGGTTGAGATCATACGTGAATCAAATGATACACTTAGTTATGAGAAAATCTTCAATATAAGAGGATTCCGACTTTTTTTTTAACGATGCTTTAAAAACTGTTTTGAAGGAGAGTTTGCTACACAGACCTGTCTCCAAGGAAAGTTTGGAGAAGAAATAGGAAGTGACCAATTTGGAGGCTGCGTTATGTTTCATGCTCCTGTACCTGGTGCTAACATGGTAACTGGGAGAATAGAATATGTAGAGGTGAGAGGCATTATTACTAAATCACAGTGGTTTGCTCAAGGTTATCCATACAAGAAATGTGTGTTGAACTCCTGCTGTTTGTCAATGCTACTTATAATCTGGTAGGGGAGACAGATACATAAGTAAACAATTTTAATACACCCATTTGATCATGCCAAAATTTTGTTTCTCAAATTTTCTCACACCTCGAATCGAATTAATCAGCATTTCTATCTTCTCTACCCACAAAATGCTGTAACCAGAACCCAGTCTCTTTCCATACCTCCACCTGATCCTGTGCCTGAGCCACTATCTCCTCCCACCTGGACTGCTGTGATTTTCTCCTACCTGGTCTTCCTGCTCCCACGTTGCTCTAATAGAGTTTCCACACTTCAGTCAAAGTAAAATTTTAAAACCATATATCAGATCTTGTTACACCCCTCTTCAAAATCCTTCAGTGGCTTCATGGTATACGTAAAACAACAGGTCCAAGTCCATCCCATAGGAATCATGTGATCTGACCCAGAGATACCCTCTGATTTATCTCCTACAACCCTATGCCTTGCTCGTGCCATGCTAGTCATAGAGGACTCCTTATGTGATCATGTCAAGCACATTCCTATCTCAGGTCCTTTGTACTTGCTTTTCATTATTTATTTATTTATTTATTTATTTATTTATTTATTTATTGTTGAGATGGAGTCTCACTCTGTTGCCAGGCTGGAGTGTAGTGGCGCAATCTTGGCTCACTGCAACTTCCACCTCCGGGGTTCAAGCAATTCTCCTGCCTCAGCCTCCTGAGTAGCTGGGACTACAGATGCATGCCACCACACCCAGCTAATTTTTGTATTTTTAGTAGAGACGGAGTTTCACCATGTTGGCCAGAATGGTCTTGATCTCCTGACCTTGTGATCCACCTGCCTCGGTCTCCCAAAGTGCTGGGATTACAGGCATGAGCCATGGCGCCTGGCCTGTACTTGCTTTTCATTCTGCTTGGAATCCTCCTCCATCAAATACTTGCATGGCTGACACCCTAATTTCAGTCAGATCTTTTGACAAGGGTTATCGCTCCAGAGAGGACTTTCCTCACCACTTTTATTTAAAATTGCCACCCAAACTCCTGTTTACTTTATTTATACATAACTCCTAATAGGATATCTGTTTTTATTTATTTTCAACCTCTTCCTCTAGAACATAAGCTCTATTATTTTACAGATGTTGTCTTTATGGTTCTCTGCTGATTCCCTGGAACAATGCATGGCATATAGTAGATTCTCAGTTGATTATAAATTAAACAAATACATAAATATGCATGTTATCCCTATGACACTAGAAACTCCTGTGTATCTTATTTATATTCAGGCTGTATAATCACGGTTTGGCATAGTTCTTATCATGTATTCAGCAGAAGGAAGGAAGGGAGGGAGGAAGGGATAATAAAATCCATAAATCCATTAAACCAGGCACACCTCGACTGCATTGATGGTGACACAGTCAGCACCTCCATTTTTTAAACTTCCCTCCTCCTGAGATATGTTACATGTGACATCTCAAATATGGACTAAGTGAGATTGCTAGGTTGATCTGGATATTGAATATTAATAATGGTTAATTTTTAGCTTTAGATGGACAACAAAAATAGAGGAAGTAACGTTTTATTTCCTTACCCCATGAGATTATATGCTCACATGCATGCACACATGCACATACACACACACACAGACACACTGGTATCCTCTGTATTAAATTATTAAATCATAGACCATTTGAAAGAATGCACAGCAGGGTGATTAAGAGCACCAGCTCTAGAGTTAGACCAACTTGGGTTTAAATGGAACTTTGTAACCATAAACAAGATGCTCAGCCTTTCTAAACTTCCATTTATTAATCTGTAAAATGAAGTCAATGGCAAGTGCCTACTTTAGGGGATTATGGCAAAGACTAGGATCATGCATGCAAAAGAGCACAACATCTGGCACACATAAAACATTCAAGAAATGTTTCTTGTTATTACATAAGAAGCAAAGTAAAGTAAAAGAGGAAAAGAAGTCTTTCAAGATGTTTTATTTCCTAAAACACAAAAGTTTACTAATATACCAAGGCAAAAAGCAGAAGAGTCAAAGATGGCTTTTTACATTCTTTCATTCATTTTGTAATAAGTGTGGTCTGCTATACATTGTATAAAACATGGTGGGTTGGGGGTTCAATAACATTTTCAAATAATAAACATGAAAAATTTGGAAGAAATAAATATATTAATAATAATATAAAATTAGATATTTTTTGAAACAAGAAAATATGAGCTCAACATCTGAGCTATTACTAAATAACTGTGATTTCTGGGCTTAACAGGTATTCCATGCTGGCCAGGCTTTCCGGTTGGGGCGATATCCAATACATTGGCACCTGCTTGGAGATTTACAGTTTAAATCTTATGTAAGAGGCTGTGCAATTCACCAGGCCTATAACAGAGCTGTTACTATTCATAACACACACCATCTTCTGGTTGAGAGGAATATTATATATGATATTAAGGGAGGAGCATTTTTTATAGAAGATGGTATTGAACATGGCAATATCCTCCAGTATAACTTGGCAGTATTTGTACAGCAAAGTACCAGTCTTCTGAATGATGATGTGACCCCGGCTGCATTTTGGGTCACCAACCCGAACAATACCATACGACACAATGCTGTTGCTGGTGGCACTCACTTTGGCTTTTGGTACCGGATGAACAACCACCCTGATGGGCCATCCTATGACAGAAACATTTGTCAAAAAAGAGTTCCCCTTGGCGAATTTTTTAACAATACTGTCCATTCTCAAGGTTGGTTTGGAATGTGGATCTTTGAGGAATATTTCCCCATGCAAACGGGATCTTGTACATCTACAGTGCCTGCGCCTGCAATATTTAACTCACTTACTACTTGGAATTGTCAAAAAGGAGCTGAATGGGTCAATGGAGGTGCCCTTCAGTTCCATAACTTTGTGATGGTGAATAACTATGAGGCTGGAATTGAGACTAAGAGGATCCTGGCTCCTTATGTTGGAGGGTGGGGTGAAACCAATGGAGCAGTGATTAAAAATGCCAAAATAGTTGGCCATCTTGATGAACTGGGAATTGGGTCTGCATTTTGCACAGCAAAAGGCCTGGTTCTCCCATTTAGTGAAGGCTTGACTGTCTCTTCTGTGCACTTTATGAACTTTGACCGTCCCAACTGTGTAGCTTTGGGAGTGACATCCATCTCTGGAGTTTGTAATGACAGATGTGGGGGTTGGAGTGCAAAGTTTGTTGACATCCAGTATTCTCGCACAATGAACAAGGCTGGCTTTCGCTGGGAACATGAAATGGTAATGATTGATGTTGATGGCTCACTTACAGGTAATGTTATTTTTTAATTTGTGATAAAAATCCATTGGAAATATGTTTGTGTTAGCACAGAATTGAATTGTTAAAGCAGACTTAGGTGCATTACAGATCTTACCCAATAGCAAACTTTACTAATAATTTAAATGATAGAGGCAAGCACCAGGCACAGATGAGACATTCTTTTCTGGAAGAGCCCCAGTCTGTCAGAGGCAGCCTCCAAATATGTTCTTTTTCTCCTGCATTGGCACATTGATTTTAAATTAACAGAAAATTTTGGGCAATATTCATGGGAACATTGATCACAAAAGGAAACCATTTCAGTTTTAGAATGCCTCCATTTTATACTCAGTTAATTGCACAGATAAGAAACTGCTTACATCACTACCCTAATTTTTCAGCCAGTCATGCTCCAGAAACATATAAATTGCAGGCTTCTTTACAAAAGCAATATAGACAGACTGTATCTATCCTTGTGAAAATACTTTTAAGAAAAGAAATAAGTCACAAACCTGCTGTGAACCCTTTTATTCCAATCTAAATCCTAAATTTGTAATTTATTCAAAGAATACCAAAAGAACAAAATTCCATATACATTGTAGGTTAAATTTTAGCATTTCAAGTTCAGATAAGTCACATTTTCAATATTTCATAAATATTCATGATTTCTAGAATTTAGCATGTTTACAAATTGTAAATGATAAAAAAATCTGTCTAAATAAGATAGTGAGGATATGTGCCTCATACTTTGTGAGTCAATCGACAGGTAAACCTATAGACGGTAATGATTTACTTTTGAAAGACTGTGAAGGATGAAAGAATATTCATCTCAAAATTCAAACGCAGAAGTTGAGTTTTCAACCACAGTTGTTAACTTCTGTTTCAAGTATAATCGTAACTTTAAAGAGGGAGAATGTTTGGATGCTTTTGATATATAAAGCTTTGTGTAATGTTTATTGATTTACTTAATTCAGTTCAGGTTTTTAATGTTAATTGTTAGTCTACCAGTTTCAAGTAAAGGCTTTATGGTCATAACACCTGGATTTAAATCCGCTGTGTCCTTGAATAGGCTACTCATCCCACTTCCCATTTCCAACTTTGACTCTCATGGGTGCTTCAGACCCTGTGTTTCAGCTAAATCCACAATAACATTCCTGACCAAAGAGCCACTGCAAAGTTTCTGTATGAGATCCTCTTGCTCCGTGCAAACAAACAAACAAACAAAATTACCCAGACCTTTAGGCTATATTAGTGGTACTATGGGTCACAATTCTGTATATTGTAGACCTTTTTTATGTTTCTTAATGTGAAATAAAAAACATATTTTGTTTGTTTGTTTCCCAGGCCACAAAGGACATACCGTCATTCCACACAGCTCATTGCTAGACCCTTCTCATTGTACTCAGGAAGCTGAGTGGAGCATTGGGTTCCCTGGATCAGTCTGTGATGCTTCAGTCAGCTTTCACCGTTTAGCGTTCAACCAGCCTTCTCCAGTATCTCTGCTTGAAAAGGATGTGGTTCTTTCAGACTCTTTCGGTAAGTGGAATATATTAGTTTAAACAACTAATTTAAATATATCTTCCTAAACTTTTGTCATCATCTTCTTGCATTGTTACTTGGTTGTTCAAACATTGCAAAAAGTATAGTATTTATATTAGAGTCCAAGCAGGAAACAAATAATACTCTCGAAGTAGGTGTTTGAGAAGCATTTTATAAATGCAGAGGCTAGCAAAATATTCTGCTGATCAAGAAACCTCCAGACAATATTATGACAGAGAGAGGGAGCGTTGGCATAGCCCTTGGAGCAAGTAAAAATGGACCAGTGTTCCTGCCACTCAAAGCAAATGTTTTTGATTGTCCTTGCTGATTGAGATGGGATGGGGGAGCATTTACTAGGTAATAGCTGCCTACCAGGTGCCAGGGATTGTGGATTTACTGATTTGTTCCGGTAAAGGTACAATACCTGGAACACCAGATATGCTTGACATCATTACCTGATTATGTTGCATTAATTTACTGTCATTGTTCATAATCCATCTGGCATTTGCACCAGCCAAACGAGCAAGCTAACTAAATGGGGATGTGGTGAAAATCCTGAATCTCACTTTTCTTAAATCTTCAATCATGGCACTAATCTCTGCATTCCGCCCCCGCCCCACCCCCCCTTCCCCCCACCGCCCCCCACGCCCCAACTCAAGGAGCTAAACTTGCTTTTATTCGATTAAGGAGGTGGCAAAATTGTTCCTAGAGTACAGAGTATCCACATAGTTCCTCCTACTATATTTGACCCTACTCCATTAGTTGGGGAACCAGTGTGGGAATTCTTCCAGTTATTAAGTCTGCCTAGTCTCACTCTACCTGACCTAACCTACCCTGACTGGCTCAGATCTGTATCTCTATCTCTTTATCATTCCATCCATCATCTCTCTAGAAATTATTAGTTAAAATATCTATTTATAATGAATCCACTCTCACAATATACACTGTTCTGAGGGACTGCAGATTCTGAAAAATGGAAAAAGCATTGATGAATCAAAGATTTGCTAAACAGAATCTTTATATCATCATCAAATATGGTTTTTTACATTTTCTGGGTAAATCTAAATGATGCAGCTTCTTGACAGCAATATGGAAAACTGTAATCATCAAGGTCTAAACACATAATAAGGAATCGTAAGTATAGAAAAAGAGTTTAATAACAGAATCCAAGTGCACTTATTTTTTCTCTTATAGTGTCAATATTTACCATTTCTCATCAGTATTGCAGATACTTTCATGTTACTTTAAAATGCTATCAATATTGTTGAATTTCCCCCATTTAATGATATTTACAAAGCAGAGACTTGCCATTTAAAAATTTTAAACCATGTATCTCAATATAAACCAATTAAGATTTGAAAGTGTTTAGCATAATTATACCAGCCACATGACAGCTGCTAAAATTACTTATGTCAAATCCATCAGGACATGCTGGAATTTTCTTATTACACTCCACGTTGTCAGCTTCTCTTATTAAGATATTTCTTAGAAGAATTTCAACTTCTGCCCTCGTTTCAAATGGAGCCAGTCTTTTCAATTTTATATATGATTCAGGAAGGCAGGTATTTCTGCATTTATGACATAATAGCTTTCTTGTTAAGTCTCTCTGTGCCCTTTAAGAATTAAGATTTTTTATTTAGTTACTAAACTGTGAATACCTAGAGGGCAATATCTACAAACTTACCTTTCTGACACCATAAGACTCATCACAGAACATTGTAAATAGTAAGTACTCGGCAAGTGTTGAATTAAATGGAATTAGTTGCAATACTCAGACCATATTGCAAATACTCAAACCAGATTTTATATGTCTGTTTCCACTGTACATTCTGGAACTGGAGAAAGAACCATAATATGTACCCATGACCCTACTGGTCTCACTGTGAGACTAAGTGAAGACTCATCCATCACTTGCCCTTGATAAGCCCCCATTCTGGCTGGTGGGGCATGTTAGCATGTTAGCATTGGTGACTTCGAGGATTATTAGCATCAGTTTAGAGCCAGGATCTAATAATATGGAAGGTCTGGTTATTTTTCTTTCCTTGGTATAATCGGCCTCATATCTCTTTCACTCAGTTGTGGGGCTTTTGGTCTGTGAATTGGCTTGGATCTAGAAAACAGGTAAGAAGCAGTGAATTTCTACCTAGGTAATTTGAGTTAGACTTCTGTCATCTAAGACCCCTATTAGTTTTCTTCCTATATGCAAACCAAATATCACCTTAATATGCTACTCATCTAATCTCTGGAATCTCAAGATCAATCAATCAGCTATCACAGATTCCTGCAGGTCAGAACACTCTGATTCCTCTGCCCAGTGACTATTGTGCTAATTAAACCTACCTTTATATCTAATGGTTAAGCACTGACTCCTGCCACTTTTAGATTCCATTATTCCTACTGGGATCAAAAAACCCAATCCCATGGCACCATCCCCTACCAGCATTTCTGGCATTGAGAGAACAGCTACCACAGAACTCTTCAAAGGGCTAGTAAGGGGAAAATGCTATTACCATTACTGACCCTGAAAAGATGAAGGGAAGGAACAGTTACATGGACCCAGAGACAGAGCTGTATGAAGAAGGCTGCCTGAAAGAAGCTGTGCCCCTTGGTTGAGAGATACAAGAGCCCTCCAAGATCCCCCTACATTCCCTAAGGGTGAGAATCAGGGCAATAAATACCTCTCTTTCACTTTTTTCCTTCCCTCTCTTCTCTTTACTGTGTTTCTTACTGTCTAAACCCAACCAGAAGCTAGAAGGCAAAGGAGCAGGGTAGAGAAGGGTGAAAAGTGGATCTACAGGAGAAAACCTAAGTGTGCAGTGCCACTTCCATCATTCGTTATGATGATATAAGTTATTACATTTAATTTTAAAACATTTTTTCTAGGTTTTTTTCCCCTGTGAATTAAAAGGGTCATGTACCTGCTATCTGAGTAATAGCTATACCCACTGTCACAGTGCCTTAATAATATAAACCCAGGAACCTTTGCTTTTCTTCTGATAAATAGATGTCCAGAATGGAATGATGTTACTTAAACTTTTAAAGTCTGTGGTACAATAAAATATTTTAAACAAAATATCTATGAATGTTTCTTCCAAATAAAGACTGAAACAAAAGTAACCAAAACATCAAAAGCAAATGAAATTATTTTATCTAATGAAGTGATATTTTAGTATTTCCCATTACTGTATCATAGAATAGTTTCTTATTTAATCATCCTTTTACCTACTTTATGGCATACCTGTGAGTAAACTGAACATTAGTACTTTATTAAAACATGATTTAAGATACACTTTTTCAGAAACACAGACATGTGCAACCTTCCTAAGTAAATTATTTTAAATATACAACATAATAAAGTATATATTCCTTACAAGTTGATCCCCAAAAATATTTGGATGAAGATCGGGAAAAGTATCTGGAGGATCCTGCTTTTGATACCAGTTACTCTACTGAGCCTTGTTGGCAATACTCAGATCATCATGAAAACAAATACTGTGATCTGGAGTGTAGCCATACTTGTAACTGCAAAACGAGGTCATCATCATATTTAGATAACTTAGTTTGGAGAGAGAGTGAAGTTAACCATTACTATGAACCCAAGCTTATTATAGATCTTTCCAATTGGAGAGAACAAAGCAAAGGAAAATCTGATAAGAAAGGCAAATCAAAATGTGAAAGGAATGGATTGGTTAAAGCCCAGATAGCGCTAGAGGAAGCATCACAGCAACTGGCTGGAAAAGAAAGGGAAAAGAAGCAGGGATTTGATTTTGATTCCTTTATTGCAGGAAGTATTCAGCTTAGTTCCCAGCATGAGCCTACTGATGTTGTTGATAAATTAAGTGACTTGAATAGCTCAGTGTCCCAACTAGAATTGAAAAGTTTGATATCAAAGTCAGTAAGCCGAGAAAAACAGGAAAAAGGAATGGCAAATCTGGTTCAATTAGAAGCCTTGTACCAATCTTCTTGGGACAGCCAGTTTCTGAGTGGTAGGGAGGACTGTTTTTTCATAAATCAGTTTTGTGAGGTAAGGAAGGATGAACAAGTTGAAAAGGAAAACACTTACACTAGTTACTTGGATAAGTTCTTTAGCAGGAAAGAAGATCCTGAAATGCTAGAAACTGAGCCAGTAGAGGATGGGAAGCTTGGGGAGAGAGAAATGAGGAAGGATTTCTGAACAACAGTGGGGAGTTCCTCTTTAACAAGCAGCTCGAGTCCATAGGCATCCCGCAGTTTCACAGTCCAGTTGGGTCACCACTTAAGTCAATACAGGCCACATTAACACCTTCTGCTATGAAATCTTCTCCTCAAATTCCTCATCAAACATACAGCAGCATCTGAAACATCTAAACTAAAACACTCAGCAGACATTTATCTTTGTATTCTTCATGAAATGTGTTTTGTCTTTTTTTATTACTAGTGTTTAAGTCATTTTTTACTTGAATCAGATGGTGTCATTTAGTAAGGGTTTTATGAGTTCTTCTTTTTTAAAATCCAGACTTTCTTTTTCTACATGTGAGATCGTTTTCATTTTAACTGGCATGTCATTTGCACACAAAAATAAAGACTAGAGCAAAATAATGCAACGCAGGAGGAGAAAAGAAATGCACAAAGACAAGTAAAGAACATTCTCTCATAGAACAATGATCTGTTTTACAGGAAACAGACCTTGCCTTGAAATTTACACAGTGAGACTGTACATAATTGCATGAAAATAGCTATTTTTTTCCTAAGACATTTTTCATTCATGAGTATTTCCAAGTATTTCATACTGTACACATTTCTTAAAACACATGATACCAGCAGCAACTGAAAATGAATGCCGAATTTGGTTCACATGTGTTATCTACCTCAAGGTAACAAGAGTATGTGGCAAAACATATACCGCCCATAGTGCTTCACAAAATGCGCTTCTATTTAGACAGCCTTTATTGTAGTAAACTGTTCTTAATAAAACTCATTCACTGTTTACAAATGTTCTGGTATGCATTCTTTATAGTGAAGTGTTAATACATCACATCTTATTTATTTTAGCAAATCAGCATATCTTCTGTATTTAATTATAAAAATTAACTTAGTTTTTAAAATTTATTTGCAAATACACTTTTTCCATTTGACACTATGGTTTGTTGCCTACCTAGCTGAATCTATAATGTCAGCTTATCCTAAGGCTGTCCACATACTTAATTTACTTAAGTGTTCATTTTAAGTAACGTGCTCACTGTGTATAGGAATTTGTATTTTGGAGGTGCTTGATCTACAAAGAAAAATTAATTAGGAATTACTTTATTATAAAATGCTCCTAGAAGTCTTAATTGTGTTTATTTTTTTTAAAAAAAGAATGTTAGACTTGTGCGCATGGAAGTAATTAAGGTACATCATATTGTAGTTTAAAAGTTGTACATGATAAGACATTTTGTTTTTACTGTATGTTTTTACTGAATGATCTATCCCCCATCCCAAGGCAAGCATGAATAAAATTAAGTTAAACATAAAAAAATAAAATAAAGTATATATTCCTTTAACTATTAATTTTTAAGCACTAATATTCAAACATCTAAGCTTTCAAATCTCTAAGCTTTCTTTTTGTGGTTATTTTTAGTGGTGGTGAGGATTTTAGAAAGGAGCTTTTGTTTGCTTATTTGTTTATATTCTGGTTTTTTGATTCAGGGAATCTGGTATTTCTGAATTTATAACATTTTAGCTTTCTTGTCACGTTTCTCTGCGCCCTTTCGTCTATTCCCTTCAAGAATTAAGATTTTTTATTGAGTTACTAAACTGTGAATACCTAGAGGGCCAGATCTACAAACTTATCTTTTTGACGCCACAAGGCTCAACGCAGGACATTGCAAATAGTAACTACTCAACAAGTGTTGAATTAAATGGAATTAGTTGCAATACTCAGACCAGATTGCAAATTAGAGAAAACACTATGCTAGGCATTTTACTTCTGTGTGTGAAAAAAAAAAATCAACTGTATAGTAAAGTACCTTTGGCTACTTTGATCTCCATTAAAGTCAAATAAAATTATTTACTTCTAAAAGTTAAAAACAGAAAAAGATAACTTGTCCTGATTGTATATGTATGCTGAGTGAAACAAAAGTTTAAAAAGTATACTAGATTAGTGGGAAGTAAGGGTTTGCTATAATTTTACACATGTCCATATATATCTTTATCAAAGCATCTCATGCATGATGGTATATCTTTATGTAAATATATGTATAAAGTTATACCAGATGGCAAATTAATTTGAGACACTAACTCTTAATGATCCTATTTTTAGAAAATATCAACTTCAAAGAGTTTATATTTCAGTCCAAGACACTTAAAACCAACATACTTGAAATGAGTGCAGCTTAAAAAATTAGGAAAAACACAACTTAAAAAAATGGAAATTTGTTTCACTTGTGAAACTGAATTATTAAGAAATGTCAGGTTAAATGCAATCCCAAGCATCAGAAAACTTCACTGGAGGCTAGGTGCGGTGGCTGATGCCTGTAATCCTAGCCCTTTGGGGGGCAAAGGTGGGCAGATCAATTGAGGTCAAGAGTTCGAAAGCAGCCTGGCCAACATAGGTGAAACCCTGCCTCTACTAAAACTACCAGAAAAATTAGCCAGGTGTGGTGGCACATGCCTGTAATCCCAGCTACTCGGGAGGTTGAGGCAGGAGAATTGCTTGAATCCAGGAGGCAGAGTTTGCAGTGAGCCGAGATCATACCACTGGACTCCAGCCTGGGTGACAGTTAGAGACTCCATCTCAAGAAAAAAAAAAAAAGAAAAGAAAAAGAAAGAAAAGAACTCAATTCAGTGGAATTCCACTTAATTGAGTTCTGCAAATCCAGGAGCAAATTCTAGAGGTTTTGGATGATTTTAATCAGCTCTTCTATGTTAACCATTGCTTCACAACAGACTATCTCAAAACTCAATAGCTTAAGCCTACAATCATTTATTCTTAGGTGTCCACAGGCTAGGTTGATTGATCTAGGCTGGGCTCTGCTGGAAGTCTCTGCTTCAATATAAGGCTTTGCTTCTCCCCAAGGGCTGAGCTCAGGTAACTCCACATGTACTCGTTCCAGGTGTCAGGCAAAGGGAGAGCAGTTACCTGGAGGAGGCTCTTCTCTTTGTGAAGATAGAGGCTTAAGAAGTCAAGCCTCACTGAGCAAGCACTTTTCAAGCATTTACTAGTGTCAGTTCCACTAATGTCCCATTGGCCAAGATCAATGAAGCAGGGAAGTCTACTTTTCCCTCAAGGAGAAGAAAGGAGTGGATATTTGCTGAACAATAATCCAACTAGTCGCAGTTCTTTTCATACTTTACGGGATTTTCTGGTAGTGAAAGTTTTTGGTGTCCTTGGTCATGAATCTTTTAAAATTAATACTAACTCATAAAGCATAGAAAATCATGAATTTTTTCTCTCATGGCATTGGAATTTTGTTGGGCCTTATTTTAGACAGATTATTTTATAATCTTGCTTCTAGCTTCTTCCTCCTAAATTTTTAAAATAAGAGGTTGTTAATTTAATATAAAATCCAATCTGAGATTAAAAGTAAAGGAAGGGGGAGAAAAATAGAGGCAGTTAATGAAAGACCTTTCCTTTATATTGTAAGAGAACTTTTCAAATCTTCTATTAAAGCTATCAGGCATTCTCTTGTGACCAAAGCATTACTAAATTATATAGTTTTTCCTGTAACAGGTAGTTCAGGTTCAAGGTTTGTATTCCTAAAATGTATATATCTTCATCAGTGTTAAGTTATAGGTCTAGTTGTAGCCTTGTTCTTTAAGAATTCTAAATCAAAACACCATTAAAGTCAAACAAAATTATTTACTAGTAAACATTAATATGTGTTGTACAGATTTTAATTAGCTCAACAGACATAGAAAACTCTAATAAAGAATCAGAGCTTATGTTTTTATATATTCTACATCAAGGATTCCGAATAACTAAGTTCTTAAAGAATAAAAATGAAATTATGTTTAGATCAATGACCTTTAAATAATTATATTAATATATTTAGGCACTTTCGTTTTAGCAGTTGTAATTTCACAATGTTTCAAGTGTATCTTGCCCTAAGGAATAAAGGCTCCATCTCAATTCAAAATTCCAGGTTTGAAAGCATTTTACTTTCCAGTTAAATATAATATTAATCATTTCAGTTCTTCAGTCAAACGAAGACATTTAGAACATAAGTAATGAAATGCCATATTAATCTTTTTAAAGACTGTCATAGACTAAACCAATATTTGCTAAACCAACATTTGCTAAACCAACCAAACTAAACTAACTTTTGCACTTGTTTACAAAAGGAAGAGTTTATTAGAGGTAGAGATTACTATTATTTGCTTGTTCTATGTTCTCCTATAGGCACAAGCATTATTCCATTTCAGAAGAAACGACTGACTCATATGTCTGGATGGATGGCTCTGATTCCAAATGCAAATCACATTAACTGGTATTTTAAAGGTGTGGATCACATAACCAACATTTCATATACATCGACATTCTATGGATTCAAGGTAAAAATATTTATCTTCTAATGATTATAATTGTGTATTACCCAAACACAGCCTACATCCTCATACTTACTCACAGACATTGTTAGGCCAGAGGGACCTTTCATCACAAATTGAGCTATTGAAATCCTGCACATTCTTTGTGAGCCACTCTGAATCTAAGAAGTAAGCCAAAAAAATCTCATTTGAGAATCAGAAGTAAGCAATCTTTCTGCCACATTGCTGTAGTACTAAGCTTATTCCCCTGTCATTATTACCATGATAATAACTTACCTTTACTGAGAGTTTATGATATCTCAGGGACCAGCAGTTAAGGACTTTATTTTTTATATCATGAAATATATCAAACATACATGAGGTCAAGAGTTTGAGACCAGTCTGGCCAACATGGAGAAACCTCGTCTCTATTAAAAATACAAAAAAAAAAAAAAAAGATTAGCCGGGTGTGGTGGTGGGCATCTGTAGTCCCAGCTACTTGGGGAGACTGGGGCAGGAGAATCGCTTGAACCCAAGAGGCAGAGGTTGCAGTGAACCAAGATCACCCCACTGTACTCCAGCCTGGGCGACAGAGGGAGACTCCATCTCAAAAAAAAAAAAAAAAAAAAGCCACTACCTAACTCTATCTAAATCTAACATTCTGTGAATATTCACTTTCTAATTTATAAAAAAAGTAAAATATGGTAGATAAAGTGGAAGCCTTCTGTATTATTTACTCTCATGTTATTCCCCATTCTCCACCTCTAATGGTAGCCAGTATCCTGAATTGGATGTTTTCCATCTTATACATGTTCTTCCACTTATACTACACATTTGTGCAGCATTGTTTTAAATATTTTTAAACATTATAGAAATAAAATATTGTCTACAATTTTATCTGTCAGTTTTTAAAATAAAATATTTTCTGAATATATGCATATATACACACATACACACATCACATATATGTGTGTATGCATATATATATACTATACATGTGTATACTTAATGTATATGTATTTATATATACATACACACACACAGGAGAGAGAGAGAGATCCTTTCATTGCCTTAGTGACAGAACTAGCATTATTGTCATAGACGTGTAAAACGTTAATAAACAAAATAGAAATTCAAGACAAAAAACAAACTAAAGCCAAAACTTTTAAATCTTAACATAATATAGGGGCTAATTATATGTCATTAAAATTAATGTGTTATACGAGGAATATTAACATACAAGTCACATTTTTCTATAAACTTTTATAGGAAGAAGACTATGTAATTATATCACATAACTTCACTCAAAATCCTGACATGTTTAATATTATTGATATGAGGAATGGTTCCTCAAATCCATTGAATTGGAATACTAGCAAGAATGGAGACTGGCACCTTGAAGCAAACACTAGTACTCTATATTACTTGGGTATGTGTCATTAGGCAGAAATGATAGTTTATCTAATGCTTTGTCTAAAAGATGAGAAAAATTGCTTAATAAGCACATGTGTTGTGCAGTGCTTAATATATACAGGATCCAATAAATGTTTGCTGAATGGAAAAACTGGAGACAAAATTTATTCTTGAAAAGGTTTTGAGTTGAATTAAGAACTTTCATTTTATGTTGAAGGTGACACCAGCATGCTTGCACATTGACAGTTTTATTTCATGGGCTTAGAGAAAATGAATACAATGGAAGCTGGCATATATTTTGTTTCCATTTTTATTATTTAATTATTTGGAAAATTAAAATATTTAAGAATAAGTTTTAATTAAATTCTAAAGCATTCATTTTTATCAAGATATTTTGACCGTGTATATCTTTATAATACATACATTATCAGAATTTCTCCATACCTCTTCCATACATGTGAATTATAATTCAAGTTACTACCTAAAGAACATTTTCCAAAATGCCATAATTTTGTTTACATTCAAGTACTTTGGTCACTATGTTCATTTAACCCACTTTTACTTCACTTTCAGTGTCAGGAAGAAATGACCTTCATCAGAGTCAGCTCATTTCTGGGAACCTGGATCCTGATGTGAAAGACGTTGTTATTAATTTCCAAGCTTACTGTTGTATTCTCCAGGATTGCTTTCCTGTACATCCTGCATCAAGAAAACCAATTCCCAAGAAGCGACCAGTCACATATAAGTACATAGGCCTTTTGTAGTTGATACCCTTCAATATCTCTTAACATAATCCTTTTCACATGTCACTCCTGGGTGAAATAATAATGCTTTACTCTTGCACAATGTCTTGTAGGTTACAAAGTACTTTCGCATTCACTGCTTTGCTTGAGCCTTACAAAAACCTTCGTGAGAAAATGAAAAAGTCTTACAAATATTATGTGTGAAAGTTACTTGTAACCTCACAGTTGCAGAATGTTAGATTTAGATTATTAGACCTGGCCCAACTCCCTTATCATATAGACGAGAAAGCTGACACCCAGTGAACGTAGGTGCATTACCTGAGATCACAGAGCTCACTGATGGCATATCCAGTACAGCACCAGAAACTAAGTCTCCTCGTGAATCCAATGCTTTCTTAGCAGGTGCTGTCTCTAGAATAACCATCGTGGTCAAATCTCATAATAGAAGTTAGTTAATTTTCTTTCTAATATATTTTAATTCTTTTAGTTAAAAACAATATTTCTATCTTTGTAACTTATGTAGCTCTTTACCTTTATTTCTCGTGAAGCATCACTTTCTACCTTGTATTAGAGTAATTACTGGACATGATGGTACTAGCACATTCAGTATTAGTCTTTAAGATGCTGAAAGGCGTGATCCTGATTTGATATATATTTGCATCCCTTATGGACAATACTACTGACAAAACATGATGATGATGCTAAAAACTAACATTTAGTGGGCACTGAATAGCCCACTACTGTGTAACAAGTACAACTCAATGATAATTATTAGATGAATTACATTTCAAAATAAATAGATACTGTAGTGGTTATTGTACAAAAGAACAAAAATTGAATTTGTTTATATATTCATTCAACCACTAAAAAAAATTTACTGAGTATCCACTAAGTGCCAGGCATTTTGGATTCAATTATAAACAACATAGATGTGATCTCTGATCTCATTACACTCATATTCAATCCAAAGAGATGACAAAACAAGCAAATAAATAAACAAAAAAGTAAACAGAAGATAAAGTATGTAAGTGTGAGTTGTGATAAATGTTATTAAAAAATGGATAAGGGGCTGGGACAGACAGCAATATGGCAGGGACAGCCTTTGGGTGGGGTGGTTAGGAACACCCTCAGGGAGGGGTTATTCCAACTGCAACCCAAAGGATAAGGAAGAGCTCGCTGCGCGAAGGGTGGGAGAAACCTAGGGAGCAACTTGTGCAAGTGCCCTGACATAGAAAGGATGTGGCATGTCAAACAATGGAGAGAGAATCATCAAGGCCCTTATGCATTCTGAGGTAGATATAATTATTAAATATTTAATTAACATTTATTATGACTACTATAACAGATTTAGATTGCTCTAGGCCAGAATGTGATAAAGGTAAACTACGATAAACTACATGTATATGCCATGCTATAGTTTTTCTTTCTTCCCACGGTATGAATTTTCATCACTGGAAATAGTTATAATTGGACTGATTAATTTGTATTATTCAGCTAGCTATGAATAATACAAGACAAAACAGAATCTTGACCCAGAAGTGCTACCTCAGGATTAGAACAGAAGGCTCAAGCTATATAACTTAATGCCTAGTTTTAGAGGGCTTTGTTGATCCTAACAATGGCAAATAAGAAGGGGAATGCATAACATGATTATTGATAGTGAGTGATGGTATTAATAAGAATGAAGGGCTATGATTGTGCATATTTTCCAGTGGGAAAATATCACCAATTTTATAATAATATCCTTCATAAAAATTTGCATTAAAAGGTATTTTCTAGAAGGCATAGTGATGAAAACTGAAGACCGTCTGTCCTCCCATACACTTTATGAAATTATTTCAATTTAACCTAGCTTTCACTTTGGATACAGACCTGCCACCCCCATCCCAGCCCAGGGGCTTAATGGCATTGGTGCATCCTCGTCAACTCAGAGACCATCCTTCTACCCCTTTCTTCACAGAATCTAGCCAACTATATCCTCTACCCCTACTCCCCATGAAATAGCACCATGTGTCAAGGGTCTTTAAAAGGACGAAGCGTGCATTTCTTTTTTCTTCTCTACCATGTAAAATCTTATGGGGAAATGGAACAGTTTACATTTTAGACAAAATTAGGGAATATCACAAGTAGTAATTCATGGAAGTATTTCTCTTCTCCTTTCAGTTTATGGTCAAATGATTCTTTTTGGCAATCATCACGAGAAAATAATTATACTGTACCTCATCCAGGGGCAAATGTGATTATACCTGAAGGTAAATGCATAAACACAAATGAATAAAATGTTTGTTTTATGTAATATTAACACTATGGCAGGGTAGATGTCACAGTTTTATCAGCACACCTTGGGGAAAGAGCAAGTGTGGAGAAGTGGACTCTATTAATGCATCCCGGATACTAAACCTAGCCTTCTGGGGTTTCTGCGGATTTAAACCTGACCATTAATTAACAAGAGCAGATTTTCTGGGAGAGATAGGAATCAGGTATTATATGAAAAGACATGTCATAGACACTCAAAACTAGGACTCACTGATAAGCTTGTCAATGTTTTGCTATAAGTTGTAGTTTATAGATTATGTTAGATTTCTTAAAGTATTGTTTTATAGGAACATGGATTGTAGCTGACATAGATATGCCATCAATGGAAAGACTCATCATTTGGGGGGTTCTAGAACTGGAAGATAAATACAATGTAGGAGCTGCAGAATCTTCTTACAGAGAAGTTGTTTTGAATGCTACCTACATATCACTGCAGGTAAGAGTGAGGGCCTCGTAGTTTATATCTTTATTAATCTAATTCTAAAATGTATGTTTACTCAAATAATAAGAAAGAAGCATATTCAATTGGTGTGAATAAAAACACAACTGGCTCTAGCCCATTAAATGCAAGTCTCAGTTAAGTCCAATATATTTCTGTTCTCCTTTAACTTATGGACTAAACATTTCTTAGGAGTAGTTACTATGGGATTCTTGAGTCTGCAGTTAGCCCAGTTTCAATTGTGTATAGAATATCTATGTCATTATGAGGTCAGGCTAAACCAACAGCTTGTTCCAACAAAGAGTCCTAGGAGTTCTGAAAAAAGTAAAAGAATTTAAGCCTTTTGTTCTTTAAATAAAACAAACAGTATTTAAAAAAAAACCAAAAGGACATAGATGGAATTGTGAAAGCCAGAGAAAATAAATCAAAATGTTACAGTTATTCGGAACAATCCCCACATTCCTTGTAAACCCCAGATGGTCTTGAACCTGTACCAGCTTAATCAGCTCGATTGTCCTGTCAGTCTTGTAATATTGTTCATGAAAAAGAATTGCTTAGCCAAAAAGCTATTAAGCAGCATTAAAATAATAAGTAGTTAGCATTATTATTATTTCTTTGAGAAAAGGAATAAAGTCCAGAAACTTGGTTATTAATATTTTAAAAGTGCATTGTATTTTCATTAGACATATGGCTTTAAGGTAAATTAAAATTACAACTGAATTTTACCTTATTGTTTTTTAGTTGGGTAACCATGGGTAAGTTATTTGACCTCTTTCACCATTAGTTTTCTCACCTGTGAAATAAGGATAATAATACTAATTCATGAATTTGGTGTAAAGAAAGGTTAAAGGATATATGTGAAGCCTTACACGTTATGCATGATGGAAACAGCAAGCATTTAATGATAGCTATTAACTATTAGTATTAACAATGATGGCTCATAAATTGCATAGCTTGGGTGTAAGCGTAAAGAGTATATTTTACATATGGGATATTACTTTCAAATACATTATGGTCTGTTCAAACACCACTAGTTTAGGTCTTATGAAATCTCAGTTTTAGGTCTAGTTCTGTCAGGAAGTAGATATTGAATTTGACCTTTGAAAAATCATTTAAACTGCTTATCCAAAAGTGAAATTAAAGTCACTTCCAGTTATAATGCTGTTCTTTATATAACAAAACTCATTCCTTTTTACTAGGCTTCCAGTGACTTCTGAATTCCTTTTTTATGGGTGGATTTTTTTTCCTGGTCAATTTTTAAGTATTAACAATTTTCTGCTTCATTTCAGGGAGGTAGATTAATCGGTGGCTGGGAAGACAACCCTTTTAAAGGAGACTTAAAGATTGTTCTTAGAGGAAATCATACTACACCAGACTGGGCTCTTCCAGAAGGACCAAATCAAGGGGCAAAGGTCTTAGGTGTGTGTCTACAGATACCAACAGTGTCACATCTGTTTTAAGAATCTACTTTAAAATATATGGCACTAAAGTACATATCAGTTCATAATGATAAATACTTTATCATAAAAAGTACTTCTGATACAAAAGTATCAGAAGTTTTTACAGAAATTTATTTATTGTAAAGGGTTATAGAAGTAGCAGAGATTTTAGAATTAAATAACATCACATTTCACCAGGTAAAAACAGATATAAATGTGTGTATTTTAAACCAAAATGTAATTTATTACAAAACTGATATTAACAAATCTCTTTGTATGTATATTATTTTTCCAATCTGGTTTTCTTCATACAGTTTTCTTTACGTAAGCAATACTATGTTTCACATTTTGGTACCTTCCCTTAAAAGGTAACTTTCCTACACATTTTTCCATTTATAGTATTAATAAATAATCTGTGGATCAGTTGACTCTGCAATCAATTACCCAATCACAGCTGTTGCTGAGATTTAATTTCCCAGTTGCATTAGTATACTGTGGATATTCTTATTTGAGCTCAGAAAGCAAATGGCTTGAAAGAGTTTAACCTGGTCACAATTAAGAACTGCTTTTATGAATGGTACTGCATATTTATTTAGGAGACGCATATAAGTATGTGCTACCATTGTTTTACTGTACAATTTCTAAAACTGACACCAAGTAAATAAGGGGCTAAACAATTGCTTGAGATTGAATTAGCTCACCATTCACAAATGTCCTGAGGCAGACAAATTCAATCTTAAAAAAAAGTATGTGCTTTTTATTTCAAAAGTAACACTTTAAACAACATAGAACAGTATGAAGAAAACATATCTGTAAAGAATACACATCTTTCTAATTCTCTTTTAAGGACACTAGAATTAGTTAAAAATTTTTTGTGTGTTTTCCTATGTTTTTTATCTATGCCTATATTCATATTACATATACTGATTTGTGGTGATAGTATTGTTCCTTTCATAAAACATGGTCACATTAAGTATATTATTACGCAGTTTTCTTTTCTCAGTGAACATATTATGAAAATCTTTCCTGATTGAAACAGATAAAACTCTTTTTTATAGCCTATTATTTTACAGTATTAGTATATTAAACTTTATTCCATCCTTTTCCTATTGATGTATATTTGGATTAATTCCAGTTTCCTTGTGTTTCTAAATATTGCTGTGGTAAGCATCTTCATTCATGTACTCTTGTATACTGGCTTTAATGTCTATGAGCTAGATTTCCGGAAGTGGGTTAAAGGGCCACGTCTTCTTACATGGTTCCAAGCAGAGAGCACCAATTCATTCCTTTTGTTCTAAAATGTTTAATCACATAATAAAATATATCAATGAACATTTTCATTTTATACTAGCACCTAACTCAGTACTGTGTGGTGAATAAGTAGGAGTGTGCTTTTCTTCTTTAGGGGTGTTTGGTGAGCTGGATCTTCATGGAATTCCACGTTCAATATATAAAACTAAGCTCTCAGAAACTGCACTTGCAGGTTCCAAAGTCCTGTCTTTGATGGATGCTGTGGATTGGCAGGTAGACAAAATAATTATGTAATGGAAAATGAATATACACAGTGGGTCAGCTGAAAAAAGTTTCTATTCTACTCTCATGGGCATTCATTTTCTCATGTGATTAACCAGATGAAAAATGTGTATTTTGCAATAAGCTTGCAAAAATGTATCTGATAGGAGGCATTTAAAAATTGTGGCTTCAATGGTCCTTTAAAATAAATAGAGAACATTATGTGTGTGTGCATATAATACATAGGTATGTATATTGTATTTATATATATTTTATGACTATATATTATATATATATAATGACATATATGACTATAGATTAGTCATACAATATATGACTAATATATATTATGTATATACAAGCTAATATATGTAATATATGTCATTAAAATGTATATACATAATATAAATTAGTCATATTATTTTATATTAATATATATGTAAGATAAGAAAAATATGAATATTTTTGGATAAAATTAAAATATGACAGTCATAAAAATGTATATACATAATATATTAGTCATATTAGTCATATTTTATACCAATGTATATTAGTCATAAAAGAAAAATATGAACATTTTTGGATAAAATTATTTATTATAAATTCTTGCAAAACAGAAAATTGAATTATTTAAAATATATTTTATTATCTTGGTTACCTCTTCACTTCTAATTTATGATTTTACATGTTAAGAATTTGAAAAGAAAACAAATTCTGACACCCAATGACATCCAAATACTGCCTGTGTTAAATGAGATATTTTAATAAAGTATAAATGGTAGCAATTATCATCTCTACTGTGCTCATAAACTATGCACAAGCCATAGAGTCCACATGTTTTACAAATACATTTTTTAATGCCAAGAAAAATTAGAGAAATGAATGGATTTCATCTCCAAGCTCTCAGATCTCAGCCAGTTCCTTTCTGGTGAGAACAAGCTTTAGACTCACAGAACAAAGAGAGCCTTAGTCTGAGCAAATCAATGCAAATCATCAAAACATATGGGTTTGCTCTCTTAGTGTAGTTTATAATTGGTAAATAGAAAGAGGGTTTATTGAGAAGTATTATCATCTACTTACAATATGTTTTTATTTGTGATAGTTCTGGTGTGATTACTTTTTGAAGAGAGTAATTAAGTGATTTTGATATCCCTATTATTTATCCAATTAATACTGTCTGCAAATTTTGTGTCAGAGTAATATTTAACCAAGTGTCACACACTTTTCTAGGCATTGGGGATTTAGTGGTGAAGAAATTTGTCCAAGCTATCATGGAACTTCCATTGGAGTGGGAGAGTCAGATAGTAAACGAACAAATAAATATCTATTGATTTCAAATAATGTGCATAATGAAGGAAATAAAACAGGTAGTGTGCTAGAGACTGCCATGGCAAAGAGTAGCAGATAACATTGAATATTCCAGAGATGGTCTTTGTCAAGGGTACATCTGAGCAGAGATTTGGATGACAAGGAGGAGCTCAATATACAAAGTTCTAGGACTCAGCCTTGCCCTTTAACTTTCCTCGGGCTTTTCTGCCTTTCAGGAATAACAAGTGATAGTTAATTGTACTAAACAAACAAACAAAAAAACTAGGGAAAAAATTCAACTCTTAATAATATTGTCCTGAGCAGTTTTTAATAAAAATGTGAGTATGTTTGCTTTGATGTCTTTGCTTTTTTAAAAAAGGTATATTGCTGTGGTTTTACTAAATGGCTGAATTAAAGTTAAGAAAATGCTCAGATAATTCAAAATTTATAATTCTTAATATCAAACACAAGCATATGTACTTTTAGAGACTTCAATGTACTGTTTATTCTTTCTGATAATACCATGATTGCCAATGAGATATACATTAAATTTGAATGATTTAATAATGATATCAAGAAATATAAACCTATTTTTAAAATTGTTCTTAAATTTGGCACTTGAATTTTTCTAAGGAGGGAGAAGAGATTGTGATAACAACCACAAGCTACGATTTCCACCAGACAGAAACAAGAAGTATCGTTAAAATCCTGCATGATCATAAAATTCTCATTCTTAATGATAGCCTTTCCTATACTCACTTTGGTAAGTGGATGCTTTTTAACCAAATAGATATATAATTGTGTTGAAAGATTCACATTTACTCTGTAATTATAATTCTTTGATAAAACATGTCACAAATATGTTAAAGGAGCATTTTATTCAGATTGGCAATGATACCCAGTGAGTGCTGCTCTTTCTGTGTTGGTTACTGATAGTCCCCGCTATGTGCTTTCATTCATTCAGCAAATATTCAGCAAAGACTTACTGTTTGACATTTTATAGGGTAAGGCTCAACACTTTCTGTTTAAAGCAAGCTTCCAGGTGATTCTTGTGCATGCTGAAATTTGAGGATCCTTGATCCAAAAGCCTTGTTGTCCTAAACTGTTTCATGGATATATAGTCTTTAGCGGTAAATGCATTTAGACAAGTAATAATGGAAGGATAAAACTATAATTGTTGAGGAAAGAAGGAATAAGCATGATCTGAAGATGAGTTTTCCACTTACAGGAGCAGGGCCTTCCCAGCATTCTAGCCTTTCCCCATTTGGCATGGTACTTTCATCCAAATCTCAGGAAGTGGGAGCAGACAGTAGTGTAAAGTTAGAAAATCCTTTCAGATGCCCATGATGCTCATGGGAACTCCAGATGCAAGTCAGCATGATAGACTAGCAGACCTTTGACCTGCATGAAAAAGAAATTGAAAAGAACTTCTCAAAGCAGTACTTTAATAGAAGCGCATGTGTCTATAATTCTATATCATATATTTTTCTTTAAATCATAAAGAAAAGTTTTATTTGAAAAATGTTTCATTGTAATTAGTTGTAAAACAGTTGGTTTTTGAAGTATGACATTATAGATTCTTTCATTTAAAATATCAAGCATTTTTCTCTGTTTGAAATGCACCTGCTTGTCTTAAAGTTTTGAGTAACATTTCTTAAAATGTAGCGTGTAATCTAGGTTATGTTTTACAAATTGTTAAGATGTAAATGTACAGATGGTGTTGGATATGCTACTACCTATTGATGAAGACTTGTGGTTGATATAAAATATGCCACAGAAAAAGTGGAACAAACCAAGGTTTAGGTGGCAGGAGTGTTAATAGCTATGTGTTGTTGATTCTCCTCCTAGCTTTGGGCAAATTCTTTTACTTCTCTACCTTATTTCCTCATCTATTAAAATTATAATACACTTCTCAATTTGCCACACAACAGGGCTTTCATGTGTAATTTGAAGTGATTATATACTACCTTCAAGATTTGTTAAGTAGTAACTTTATACTTGCTGATTATAATAATCATTTTGATGTAAATAGAGGAAATATTTTTGATTATATTTCATTTTATAAATATGAATATCATAATATCAGACTGCCATCTATATATGTTTAACATGTAAATGTAATCATGCATTCATGTTCATTTTTGGCTTATTAGAAGGCTGTTTAGCATATGAACTGCAAAGGAACTAGTAAAGACAGATACTTCTCAGCACTGGCAATAATCTAGCTGCCTTTATGCTGCAGCTGAAAAATACCATGTCCCTGGAACTGGTGAGAGCTACATGTTAGCAGCTGATGTTGGGATACTGAGTAGGAACATCAAAATAGTTGGTGAAGATTACCCCGGTTGGTCTGAGGACTCTTTTGGAGCACGCGTACTGGTTGGCTCATTCACTGAAAATATGATGACATTTAAAGGTTGGTTTCAATTCAGTTTATTTTTCTAAATGAGCTATAACATTATCTCATCTATATGTAGTCAGCTCTTACATAATTCTCACTTTTTTAATAAGATTATGTGGGAAAATAAAGCATTAAAAGTGATTATGTAGCCCAGTTTTTACCTTCCAAGTAAATTCTCTTAAATTACTGCTTTTAATTTTATCTTCACAGACAAAATGAATTATCAAATTAACAATGACCTTAGGTAACAGTTAGACCAGTCTTTCACCTAACAGAGATAATTTTATAATAAGTACCACAGATCATTTGTTGTTTTTGTTTTGTTTTAAGGAAAATTTCAAGCATACACCAAAAACAGAGAAAACAGTATAATGAATCCCAATGTACTAATCACCAGTTTCAACAATGATCAACTTTGGCCAATCTTGTTTCACCTACACCTCCATCCACTTTCTTCATGCTCCTGGATTGTATTGAAGTAATCACGTATTATATCATCTAGAAATATTTTAGTATGCAACTCTAAGACATTTTAGAAAACATCAACAAATATCAGACCTAAAAATGTTAATTTCTTAATAATAATTTCTTATCATCAAATGATACTTCAAATTTCCCCAGTATCCTCCCTCCCTCCCTCCCTCCCTTCCTCCCTCCCTTCCTTCCATCCATCCTCTTGTTTCAAATAAGGATCTAAATAAGATCCACATTGCAACTGATTATGAATCTTAAATCTCTGATTCATTCCTCTCTCCTTGCAATTTATCTATAAAAGAAGTTGGTCCTCTAATTCTGTGGAGTTCCCAACAGTCTGGAATTGAGTGATTGCATTCCTGGAATTTAACTTGTTCTTGTCCCCCTGTATTTCCTATGCCTAGGTGATTTAAAACTAGAGATTTCAGGCTCAATTTTTAGTCAAGAATTATGCCAGACAGGGTGTCTCAGGCCTGTAATCCCAGCACTTTGGGAGGCCAAGGTGGGATGACTACTTGAGGCCAGGAGTTTGAAATCAGCCTGGGCAATATAGTGAGACCCAGCCAAAAGAAAGAAAGAGAGAAAGACAGAGAGAAAGAGAGAGAGAGAGAGAGGGAGGAAGGAAGGAAGGAAGGAAGGAAGGAAGGAAGGAAGGAAGGAAGGAAGGAAGGAAGGAAGGAAGGAAGGGAGAAAAGGTACAGTTGGTAGTGTATTTTTCCATCAGTAGGTACATAATGTATGATTGTTTCTCTTCTTACAATGTTAATAGCTACTAATTAACATTGCCTAGATTCATTAAATCATTAAGGTTTAAAATTTCCTTCTCATTTATAATAAAGAAAATCTCCCCTAAACAACTATTTGACTGCACTGAAAAATAGTTCATGTAAGAAACACAGGAAAAAATGCTTGATTTTTCCTCATATTGACTAGGTTTCAAGATAATGTGTTGGTTCCCAAGCGTCCTCCAAAGGTGACAGGGAGTTTTTATTGTTTTGTTTTTAGTATCATTATGTGCTCCTGGATCAAAACATATTTGACCTGTTCAAATCCATTGTGATTGTTAATCTGATTAATACTTAGAATGCTCCATTATTGACCTTCAGAACCTTTTCATGTTGATGCCTGTCCTCTTGACATGACTTAGTTTTCTAAGCTTCTTTACTTTCTGATACGGCAAGCACATATTGTAATTTTTTTCTAAGACTGGAACTCATTGTTCCTCCAAGTAATTCTGGTTCTTTTTATTGGAAGATGTTATTTGGATCCCACAATCTGGGTACTAGGAGTAGACCATCCATTCTTGATTTGAACTGTTTCTGCAGGTACTCATTTGTTCAAACACTGCCTATTTCGTTTTGCAACAGATCTATTTTAGAAAATCTTTATATTGAGCAAACAGCAGTCTCACTATAGCCTCTACTTGTTGGTCATAATCTGCCAGAGGAAGCTTACCTGATGATGATGGTGCTGCTGCTGCTGATAATGATGGTGATGGTAATGACAAACATGACACAAGATCACAGGCACTGTGCTAAGCATTAAACACATACGATCTTATTTAATCCTCATAATGTTATGGCATAAATATTACCCCTCTTTTAAAGATGAACAAACAGATGATTAAAGGGGTAAAGTTGCTTTGATCTTTAATATTAATTTGTGTCTTTCTCACTTCAAATTCAGCGATGAACCCTATTCCTATGACAACCTTTCCTTGCTCCTATAAATTGTTTTGTGACGTGAGTAAAGACAACACATCTATGGCTTTTGTAAGCCCAGGTGGCTTGTAGTAATCATGTCTTCTCTATCATTATCTCAATTATTCATATCTTCTCAACCATGTATAGAAGAATTGCCTCATGGATTTTAAGGTAGGCTTTCCTTTCTAGTATAAAATAACTTTTCTCCAACACATCCTATTAAGTATCAGTTTTTGAACAAATAATATTCTCTTTTGTTATTTTCCAGCCATGAGTTCCTGTGCCTCAGTTTTTTTTTTAACTAGATGATAGAGATATAAAAGTTCCTAACCCACAGGGTGCTTTATGGGAATTAAAGCCCATATTGCCTGTTATGCATTTAGTACAGCACTTGACAAAGAGCAATCTCTCATGGATTGTTATTGCTGTTATTAGTAGTCTGTAAAATTACCCTTTGTCACCTCGATGGTACTTATGATAAGCTGACCAGCAGATAATTGGCAATACATATTCTGAAAGAGATTATAAAAGGTAATGCCCTTAAAAGCTCTTTATGGCATCAAAAGGGAAATATCAGGTAAATTATATTTTATGCCTTATGCCATACATTCTCAATTCGAAAATATCACCCCCCAGGAGGAAAAACTTAGTTCTTGAGGTGGGGGCAAAAAACGTAGGTATTACAATGGTTTGTGGTCCTCCAAAGGGCCACTGTATACTAACAGATACATGGTATATATGCGTTATTAAAATTTTGCGGGAGAGTGCAGGCTATTAGGAAAAGAAATGTTGAAAAAGGCTATTTGTGAGTACAATTAAAAGAGGTCTGAGAAATACTACCTCTTCTGGATTAAAGGAGCAAAGAATAATGATTTTTTTATGAAAAATTTGAACAACTTTGTGTAGCTTTTCAAAAATGTTTTATTCCAACTGTTTTAAGAAAAACAAATTTTAAATCTTTCCCTACCTTAGGAAATGCAAGAATAAGTAATGTGGAATTTTATCACAGTGGTCAAGAAGGCTTCAGGGATAGCACAGATCCAAGATATGCTGTAACGTTTCTTAACCTAGGACAGGTTTGTGCTTTATTTTTAATTTTGTATATATTAAAAATATGCAAAATATTTTTATTTTCAATTGACTTCTAAATAGCCACATCTTATATTAGCTAAAATTATAATCTAATATAATAAAACTTTCTTGGCCCATTAACTTTTTAGACCTATATAAGCAGGATTTTATTCCACCCATATTGTGCGTTTATTTAAGGCCAGTAAAAACCATAGGAAAAATAGTATGGATGGTGAAAGAATCAAAGATCTATAATAGTGGTTTATATATCCACTTTATTTTGCAATGACCAAAAACATTTTTCCAAATGGTTTCTAGTAAACAAAGAGAGTATTGCTTAAATTTCTCAAATGAAATGCATGTCTGATCTACACCTCCATCAAAAGTGGGAAAATAAATATTCTGAGAGGGCTGGTGATTTAAGAAAAATGAGAGACAGCATATTTCTTAGTAGAAATACAAAATAATCTGTAGGTTTAAATTGAAACCCCTAACCTGTTCACTGAATGGTTCTTATAGACATTTGAATAGTAACTCCTTGACTAAAGTATTATTTTTTGTAATTAAAAAAAAATTCCTGTCATCATAAACTATTCTGAAAAAATAAATTTTAGCACCTTAGCATTTTATAAGTGATAATAGGAATATAAATGCATATAAAAGAACTGGAGAATTTTGAAATCTGCATTTAAAGTAAGCATATATATTCAATATATCTAATAATAAATTCAGATATATGGAAATTTCCATATTTTATATATGGATATATTAAAGACTTATAGAGAAATCATCTTTTTTTTTTTTTTTTTTTTTTTATTTTTTATTATACTTTAAGTTTTAGGGTACATGTGCACATTGTGCAGGTTAGTTACATATGTATACATGTGCCATGCTGGTGCGCTGCACCCACTAACTCGTCATCTAGCATTAGGTATATCTCCCAATGCTATCCCTCCCCCCTCCCCCCTCCCCACCACAGTCCCCAGAGTATGATATTCCCCTTCCTGTGTCCATGTGATCTCATTGTTCAATTCCCACCTATGAGTGAGAATATGCGGTGTTTGGTTTTTTGTTCTTGCGATAGTTTACTGAGAATGATGGTTTCCAATTTCATCCATGTCCCTACAAAGGATATGAACTCATCATTTTTTATGGCTGCATAGTATTCCATGGTGTATATGTGCCACATTTTCTTAATCCAGTCTATCATTGTTGGACATTTGGGTTGGTTCCAAGTCTTTGCTATTGTGAATAATGCCGAAATCATCTTTAAGAGAAAGTGAATTGAGTATTGATTATTGGTAAAGGTTTGTTTACTGAAAATCATTTACTTCCATTTTTAAAAATATATTGTAATTTTATTTTTAAAATGTTCTCTGTATCCCAATGTTGTATAGATTCAAGAACATGGCTCATCTTATATTCGAGGCTGTGCTTTTCACCATGGCTTCTCTCCAGCAATTGGTGTATTTGGGACAGATGGATTGGACATAGATGACAACATCATTCACTTTACAGTGGGGGAAGGTAATATAATAATATTTTGGTTCAAATTACACATCCTGTGGAGGCTTTCTTATCTATATACTCTAGAGCTACACTGCCCAATTGATCTTTCTGTGAGGATGGAAATGGTCTATATTTCTGCTGTCTAATATAGTAATTACTAAGTCATATGTGTCTATTGAGCACTTGAATTATGGCTAGGAGCTGAATTATGACTGAGGAACTGAATTTTTAATTTTAATGGTACATAATTTAATTGTACTTAATATACATTTAAATAGCCACATGTGGCTATGGTTATCATATTAGACACTATAGCCCTATAAAATGGAAGAATTTTTACCACATCACATTCTTACATGAGTTATCTAATCACTAATTATTTAAATTTAATACTCCTCACTTATCAATCACAAATATTATTACAAATAAAGGTTATATACAACTTTAGGCATATTATATTTATTTTTGTCAATATGAAGTATAATAAACGTATTTAATGTATATGAAAGCTGTGGGTATGTTTGTTAAATAAGATCTGAGATGGACCCTGTGAACCCACATATTTAACAAGCATCCCAGAAGATTCTAATTCAGGTAGTCTATTAAAGAGGTAGAGTTCATTATCAAAGAGTTCAGAGGACTCCTTCGAAACTCTAAGAGGATTGTTTGTCAGGCTCAAAGTAGAAAAATAATTTTATGGAAAAATCAAAAGACATTACTCCTAATAGTCATTGCAAATTGACTTATGTTTTTTGGGGATTTTCTTTCTTTTTTTCTTTTTTTAAACAGGCATAAGAATATGGGGGAATGCCAACCGAGTCCGAGGGAATTTGATTGCACTTTCGGTTTGGCCAGGAACCTATCAGAACAGAAAAGATTTAAGTTCAACTCTCTGGCATGCAGCAATTGAGGTAGTGAAAACAAACTTATAATTATACTAATTTATAATTATATCAGTTATTGAAAAATATCTAATAAAATGAGCTAACTAAAGGAGTGAATGCACTTTTAAAAAGATGATGTAAGTTTCGATGGCCATTGGTATATTTTTTTTTTCTGTCAATGTCTATTGGTTTAAATAGTTCTCTTACCTCATTTCTTTTCCAACATTATTTCAAGTTCCAGTACAGGGCCTCTTTGCTGCTGCTCGACTGAGTGCTTTAGGTGTATTGCTACTTAATTCTGGATTTAGTTTCCTCCCTAAAAATGAAAATAGACAATGGAATCTCTAAAATTATTTTCTCATCTAAAATTGTCATGATTCTACATGCAAGGTTATTATGCTTATCTGATATTACTAATTGGAACCTTCTTGTTTCCCATGGAGTTTCTTCAATTACTATAGGTGTTTGTTGAGATATAGAGTAAGATTACAAACAAGAAAAGAGAAAGTAGAGGAGATAGCTTCCTCCTGTCTTTACCTATGACATACAATCAAAGGAAATTTAAAATAGTTATCTTTGAAAGATGGGATAAGGATTGAGTTTTTTTATGTGCAACTATTAATACCTTAAGGTAAAATCTGAAAGCTGAAATTTAGTATACATTTATGAGGTTAAAAATATTCTCTTTTTATCTGTTTATACGTATTGAATATCAATTCCAAATCTTTAAGGCTATCTATGGCTTTTGAAGGAAAAAGTACTTAATTGACATTTATGAATTCATGTGACTCTATTTTTATCAAAATATTTAAAAATAAGTGTGTTTGATATGATCGCAACTTTTGACTGTTTTGCTGACACCATAGGGAAGAACGAAATGTGTGCTCTATGCTTCCATTTTTTATTACTTTGACTTGGGTTATAAAATAAAATTGTTTAGTAATTACCTAACACTCATGCTAACCTACTTTGTGATTATAGCAAACATTATATAAACTAGTCAATGTCTCCACTGAATCTTATGATCCACTCTCATTGCCTTAGTTGTCCTTTTTTAAATAAATTAATCAAATTGGTAACAAAACATAACTAAAAAGAGCTTGCACCTGTAATCCTAGCTACTTGGGAGGTTGAGTTAAGAGGATTGCTTAAGCTTAGGAGTTTGAGATCTACCTGGGCAACATAGCGAGACCCTGTCTCTCTCTCTCCATATATATATATGTGTGTGTGTGTGTGTGTGTGTGTGTGTGTGTGTTATATATTCTATATATGCATACTTTTATATAAATATATATTTATATTAAACATATATAAATATAATACATAAACATATATTTATCGCTTTTTCAGTGATCACAACTTCCTGAAAAAAGTGTTAACATTCTCCTTACCTTCTTATAATACTGGAATTTGTTCTGTGCCTTGTAAATTTTAAACCACATTCAGTGGATTTTGTGACTGAAATAAGAAATAATCTCTTTAATGTAGTTTTTAAATGAAGTCCAGGCTGTAGTACTTAATGATGGTTTTACACCAAGAACCTAGTGTAATTTCATCATTTGTAATTAAGTTTGAATGGGGTAAATAATAAATACAAATTTTCCTCCTGAAAATGTAGTCATAATTAAAGGTTTTCATAAGTGTATTGTCATATACTTACTCTCGATTTATATAAATGTTTACTAGCCTGATGCACAGTATTTTTTTTTAATCATTGCACTAGATAAATAGAGGGACCAATACAGTTTTACAGAATAATGTAGTGGCTGGATTTGGAAGAGCAGGATACCGCATTGATGGTGAACCTTGCCCAGGTAAGTCTTTTAAACCAGGAATCGCTAAAACTAGGAAATAACTTGTACAAAATTGTTAAAATAAATAATTATTGTTTGTTAATTCAATATGTGATATCTTTTCCTTCTGGGCACTGAAATAACTCAACAAGATAAATTATTTCAAGATAACATTGGATCTAAAAAAATAAATAAATAGGTTTCTAAGGAAAACTTTATTTTCCCAAGTTTATGATCCCAAAAGTCCAACGACAACTTGAGTTCTTGATTTGGTTGGTATTGGGACAGTAAGTACCTCATCCCACCACCATTTTTAAAAAAACAGCACTTATTATAGAGATACATGTTGACATACGCCATTATTTTAACTTCTGCTTTGATAGAATAAATGCTCACTATTCATATGTTAAACCTGCATGCATCAAAAAGTCAACAAACATGAACAGACACTTCTCAAATATAGATTTCTCTATATTGGATTAGTAAAAATTAAGAGGTAACTGAGCATCTACTCTTTTGGCAAGGCTGTAGGGAAAGCGAAACATTTACACCTTGCTGGTTGAAGGACAAAACAATATAATCTCTACTTAGGGTAACATGACAACATTTACCAAAATCACATGTGCGTTTACCTTTACTCAGTATTTCCACTTCTATGAATCTAGCTAACAGTTGCCTTTACAAACTTAGAAAATTATTTATGAACAAGGTTATTCATCACAGCATTGTCTGTACTAGCAGAAAACCGAAAGCCACTTTGTGTCCCGCAATGGTAGAATAGTTATATAAAGCCAGACGATGGAACACTAGACTACTCGAAGAAAGAAGGCAGAAGAGTTCAATGTATTGATATGAAGAAATCTCTAGAATATTCTTAAGTGCTTACTGGAGAGTGCAAAATAGTTTATATAATACTATTTTAGGTATAATACCTATAAAATATGTTTTGTGGAAGAAAGGGAAGGAATCAGAATGTATATGGTATTTGTATTTACATAAGGAAAGTATAAAAATCATAGAAAGTAATTGGGAACAAGGAGACTCAGTACTTATAATTGCATACTTTTTAAATAACCTCTATATTTTCAACCAATAATTTATAATAAATAATTACCAGATCAAAAAAGTAAAATACATAATAAATCTGCCGACTTTACCCCTCAAGAAATTTAAAGAAAATGGGACTTTCTTTGAGAAATGTATGTCCCTTCCAGAGTTGATTTTAAAAGAAAAGTCTCAGTATAGTTACTTTTTAACAGCTTTATTTGGCATGATTTATATAGCATAAATTTCACCTTTTAAAAAATATACTAGTTAAAAGTGTATTTATTTTTAAGATTCTTTGAATCAGCATTTTTTTCTGTCAATTCAAACATTTTTAGACTTAAGCTGGTTTTATTCTTGTGAAAATACATTCTGAAGGAATAAAAACTACTTTGTCAACATATTTAAGTGATTCCTTGATATATGCTCTTGTTAGATATTTTAGTTCCCAACCACTTAAAGTGGCTTTTCTTTGACTTAAAAATTTTAAATATGTAATTTCTTTACAACTTCAATAAAGTTATCCTTATGGATTTTTCAACATCAAAATATCTTTGAATATGAATATTTACTAGTATGTATAATGCTATGTAATGCATTTTTCACTGACTATGTTGATATTCCTAAATAATTGAGACTATTTATAAGGAGATTTTGGAGTTATAGCAACTGAAATATGAAACATCACAGAGGAATGAAGAGTTTATGTTCCTGTAATGGTACATCAATTTATTCAATCCATCCTCCAGACAAGAGTCTGGGAAACTGGGGATAGTGATATACACTGGGTTCAGGGGTCAAACCCTATTTGTCCATGCATCTATATTGTGTGATTCTAAGGGAGAGAAATGTAAACATCTTCTTTTAATAATAATAATTTTAATAATGCAGGAAAATTATCAAAACCAGGAAAATCATAAATAAAATGTAAAACCCAATGGACTAGGAAGAAGGGAAAATCAGCAGAAGATAAAAGGAAACAGATACCAGGGAACCTGAACAGGAGAGCTGGTATTAAGTACAATTTAGGAGGTGGTGCTGCTCTTTATAGACAATCCTCCAATTCATGCCTGTGTGGGGAGGGAGTTATTAAGGTTATTGAACTGACTTGGACATAAGTAAAACTTTCATGAAAATCCCCTTTGTTGTATATATTAATAATGAGTATAGTTGCCATTTATTGAGAGTATTTGCTAGGCACTGTATGTGGGTTATTTCCTTTTATTTTGAAACAATTCTGAATTAATCATTAAAACTTTTTACATATGAGGAAACTAAGTTCCTAAAAGGTTAAACAACTTTCCCAAGATAATGCATACACCAATTGTTAAAATATTTAAAGACCACCTATCTCTGTACTACCTTCTAGGCTCCAAGAAATGATGGTGAATGAGCTAGGTGCAATGTCTTCTGTCATGAAGCTTACATCTTAGTAGGAGAGAAGAGATGGATAATTCACAAATAATTAATAAAAATATCAAGTGAAAGGAATTTTAATTGTAATGTAAAGTGACTGAGGTATTATATTGTATCAGGTATTTAGGGAAGGTCTTTTAAGGAAGTGACATTTGACTTGAAAATGGGATGGCCAGAAGGACATAGCAATGGAAAGATGTTCAGGGGAAGCATTTCACAGACAGTAAGCTCTACCAAGTTTAGGCTTATTTGTATCTAAATCCCATGCTCTTTCCCATTAAATTAATCTTTAATCAGATAAAATAATGTAAGTGTGTTAACACTAAACTTTTGCAAATAAGTATACAGTTATTTTAAGTAACAGTGAAGAGACTAGTTAGACAAAAGTAAATACTAATTAGAATAAACCAGGCGAGGTGGGGCATGCCTGTAGTCCCAGCTACTCAGGAGGCCAAGGCAGGAAGATGGCTTGAGTTTGAGACGAGTTTGAGTAACATAGTGAGACTCCATCTCGAGAACATTTAAAGAAAAACACTAAATAGAGTGAACCATAAATGGCAGAGCCATAAAAATATTTGATCATATTAAACCTGATATCAGAATTATGTATGTAATTTTGAAAAGAATTTTGTTAACTTTAACTGATACTGCTTATTAAAACTATATGACATGAAATGTAGTGTTCATTCTCTGGTTCTATATTTCCCTCCAAGGCCAGTTTAATCCTGTGGAAAAGTGGTTTGACAATGAAGCCCATGGAGGTTTATATGGGATCTATATGAACCAAGATGGCCTTCCTGGATGTTCTCTTATACAAGGATTTACCATTTGGACATGCTGGGATTATGGAATTTATTTTCAGGTAATTATGATTAAAGATGGTGATTGTTTATTTTCTTTTATGATTGTCCTTAGTATTATGTAACCTGCAAATTCTATTGCAGACCACAGAGAGTGTGCACATTTATAATGTGACCCTGGTTGACAATGGAATGGCCATTTTTCCAATGATTTACATGCCAGCTGCTATATCACACAAAATTTCCAGTAAAAGTGTACAAATTAAGGTAAGAAATTAATACAGCCACACCATGGAGAAAAAAATAACTTGGAGAAGGGTGGAATTTCTGAAGGACTAATAAGAATAATCTCCTTAACTTCTATCTCTGTCTCGCCCACACCTCCCTGCCTTTGTTCCCACTGCCCTCTGCCTAAAAAACTGGTCGGTTTTTTTTTTTGGGTTTTTTTTTTTCTTGAGATGGAGTCTCGCTCCGTAGCCCAGGCTGGAGTGCAGTGGCACAATTTCGGCTCACTGCAAACTCCGCCTCCCGGGTTCACATCCTGCCTCAGCCTCCCGAGTAGCTAGGACTACAGGTGCCCGCCACCATGCCTGGCTAATTTTTTATATTTTTAGTAGAGATGGGGTTTCACTGTGTTAGCCAGGATGGTCTTGATCTCCTGACCTTGTGATCCGCCCACATCGGCCTCCCAAAGTGCTGGGATTACAGGCGTGAGCCACCGCGCCCAGCAAAAAAGCTGTTCATTCTTATCTCTCCTCCTCCCTTCCCTCTTCTTGCTTATCACCTGCTAATCTTGCAATAGTTAGTTAAATTTTCACTCCCTCTATGAAGTTTTTTCTGAGCCAGTTTAGGTGGTAATGACACTTCCTCCACTTTTTTGTGCCTACTGTTCCCTGGATGTATTTATCACAGAAACATAACATGTCCTTATATGTAATTATTTACATGTCTGTCTTCCCTCTCCTATTCTCAGTGTTTTTCCAGTTGGGGTAGCAACCTTTTTCATCTTTGTTTAATGAATGATCCACTTTTTGAATTTATAGTTTGCGTTTTATTTACTACAGTAGAATTTAGTACTATTCATTATCATGTTTTCTTTTAGTAAGAGCTATTATTAATGCTATATTGTTTGGCTTATTTCCAAACAGAGCTCATTAATTGTTGGAAGTAGCCCTGGGTTTAATTGCTCTGATGTCCTAACTAATGATGATCCCAATATTGAACTCACTGCTGCTCATCGGAGTCCTAGATCTCCATCAGGTGAAAAATTTGAAACTTTAATGTTATTGTTCATACGAGTGCATATTCAATTTTCATTAACTTTTTTTTTTGGTAAAAGGTGGGAGAAGTGGGATTTGTTGGCCTACCTTTGCTTCAGCTCATAACATGGCACCCCGAAAGCCCCATGCAGGGATCATGAGTTACAATGCCATCAGTGGCCTTTTGGACATCTCAGGCAAGTACACAGTCTTTTACAAATCTTCTCAATTAATTTCTGTAGAGAATATGTAGAGGATAACTAATAATGTTTCACTGTTAGTAAAAATGATTTAAGTGAATTTTTATAGCAATCTGCTCAATATGACAAAGAAATCAGACATCAGAGTCAATTTTGAGAATGGTTTCTTGGCAGGATTCTTATACTGTATGTTGAAGAATTGATGTTAAATTTTCCTTCTAAAACAACAACGACAAAACACTGGCATTTGTGATTTAATATGAATTAATTTGTATAATTTGTAAATGCCCTTTCATGTAAGTAGGATTATATATTATCATCCCCTTTTAAAATTGAAGAACCTTAAGCTCAAAGAACTTAGTGCCTGGCCAAATTCCCACAGCTATTGGCACAGCTAGGATTAGAATCAAAATCTTCTGATTCAAACTCCACTGCTCTTTCACTGAACCAGGATGGCTGCTTAGAAATGTAAAATAATTATATATAAATTAATGTAGTAAACACATCAATTATTTTCATTTGGCCTATTAAATAACACTGTGCATTTCCTGTTTTAATGGAGCAAGTGTCCCTTCCAGGATAATTTTAACCAGTGTCTCTTTGAAGAAAGTAGTTCAGTAAGTTAGACATCTAAGTTTTAACATATTCTTTCTCACAACTTTAGATCCCAGAAATGTGAAACAAATGAGCAACATTTTTAAGTGTTAATTGCAATGCTCATACCCTTGGAGGAAATTGTATAACATGCTACATAGGTTGTAATTGAACATATATGGCTTTTAATAAATAATATGCTCCAGAATATTATAAATATCATGTGACAATGAAACTGCCCTTATGAAATGAAGCCTTAAGATTGAAATTTATTGAAAGAACATTAATAACTATTATTATTTCATAAGATATAGTCTTTTAAAATAACATATAAAACTTGGTTGACTGAGATTCCCTAGAAACAGCCTTAGATGAGGACTTTTATATTAGTGGCTTCTTGGAACACCTAGTAGAAAGGGAAGGAAGAGAACAGGGCAAGGGAAGTTGCTAAGCAAGGATGTGATATGAGCTGAAGGGCAGCTATACTTGATGCCACTGGGAAACTCTAGAGTGTAAGTTAAAATTGCCACGGAGTTGATCCCACATCTGGTGAGGTGGGTGGGGGACGGAAGTCATTTGTATCCCCATGTTAGTTTTTGGTTACAGCTGCCCCTATGGGGAGGACCTTGATTTCCCGGGTATGTGGCTCCTTTTTGGCTAAGCTAATTGTCTGGGAAAAGGGAGATTTGTTAACAGCCAATATTCAAAGAGATGAGAGATGGGTGTACCAGCCTGTATCCACTTTAGTCCTCTCTTGGGACCACTGGGATCTACTTGCTTTCTTCATTGTTAGTTATATTAAGTTATATATGATTTCTCCAAGATTCTGCATGGTCACAATTTCTGGGAAAAACTTTAAGAAGAGGTTTGGTGGTCACACTGCCATAGCTGGTCCCTAAACCATAAATGATACTCATCATCTCTCTCATCCATCACCCTTTCTAAATTTCTGTCTTCCTTGGTTAACACTTCTGCTTGTCAAGATGGCTTGCCTGGTAGAATGGCTCAGACCCTCATCCCTGTTATAAATAGGCCCCTGGTCCATGGTGGCTCATGCCTGTAATCCCAGCACTTTGGAAGGCCAAGATGGATGAATCATGAGGTCAGGAGTTCAAGACCAGTCTGGCCAACATGGTGAAACCCCCACTCTATTAAAAATACAAAAAAAAAAAAAACTAGCTGGGCATAATCCCAGCTACTTGTAAGGCTGAGGCAGGAGAATTGCTTGAAACTAGGAGGCGGAGGTTGCAGTGAGCCAAGATCACACAACTGTACCATGGGCAACAGAGTAAAACTCTGTCTCAAAAAAAAAAAAAAAAAAAGTAGTCCCTGGTTTCTGTGCCCTTATGAAGCCATGACTTCTGTACTTGCCATTTTACAACTAACAGTGGGCATATACCCCAGTGGATCATGTGAGTGCATCCTGCCTTCATTCTATAGAATAGGCCTACCTCTGCATGGTGATCAGGATCAGTTACTTCTGCCAGATGGTAAATGCCTTCTTTGTCTGATGAGAAGCCTGAAGTGACCATGAGGTAGGTATAACTTTATTTTTATGGAGTCACTTACTGTATGTCCTGCTGAAACACTTCTCATCTGGGAACTATGACCTCCAGACTCATAGAACCTAAAATTTTAGTATTGGAAACACAAGTTTCCCAAGTGAACTTCCAGGGATAATGGTGAAAACAGTTACTCCTACTTCTTGCCTTTGGTACCAGCACCCATGTATTCTATATTTTTTATATTTACCACCATATAATGCCTTTTGTTTTAGGTTAATAACACATTTTTTGCAGGTTGTCATTTCCAAAGTTGACACCTGTGCCTTCAAGAATCTATTCCACCAGTCTTTTGGGGTGACATTCTCCAGATGCTATATTGTATGATTGGAGCAATTCTTCCATGGTGATTCCATTGTCTTATGCTCACCCCTGTACCTATTTTGTCGAACGTGAGTTCTTTAGTCCAGGGTGATGTTATGCAGGAGCCCGTGCCATTAGATCACTTTGTGAGTCCTAGTATGGTGGTGCTAACTGAAGCCCTATAAGAAAGGAAAACTCACACCAGGAATACATGTCAGTACTACTCAGCATGAATTGTTACCTTTTCCAGGGTGGAATAAATCTGATGTCACCAACTTTAATTTAAGTAATTGTTTGATTTCCTGAGGAATGGTAGTATACTAAAGACTACATTTTAATTTCTGTTCCAGGCAATTTGGGTCAGACATTATGTAGTAGAAGTAGCTCCACTAACATTGGAAAGAAGGTGTCCATACTGTTGGATCCATGCATAGCCTCCATCTTCACCAAAAGGGCTACTCTGTTCATAAGCTGATTTTGTAAGGGCTGGGGTGGCTGAGGACAGAGATTAACTGATGTTTGTTGGACAAATCATCCTGTCCATTTGGTTTTTCAGGTACTCTTCTGTATTGAATGCTTATTGGTGGGAAATAGCATGCCTTTTGTACCCATTTTGACATGTCTATCCACATGTTTTTCCCTGAACATCCAGTCTACTTCCTTCCAGGCCCCTTACCAACCAGCTAAGCCACTCATCACTACCCAGGAGTCCATATTTATCCTTACCTTAGATCAGTTCTCTCTCCACAAAAAGTAGGTGACCCTGTGTACTACCCAAATTTCTTTTAATTGGAAAGATCTTCCCACACCACACCACACCATACCACACCACACTCATTCAAGGCCACCTCTGAGTTGGGCTGAAATGCATTGGAATTATATAATACATCCAATATAATACATCCAATTTCAATATTCCCATTTTTGAGCCTTTGACCTGCATTTTTCTCACAACATGTCATGGAAATTTCAGCATTTCTACTTAATGTGGGCCATCACTATTTCCAAGCTTCTAAAAGTCATTCCAGCAACATATTAAAACTGGCCATACTAGTGTATAATTCCCTTGGAACAGCTCCTGTGGAAGATAAGATTTGTCTTGTAAGGCTCTATTGAGGTCCCTGATGATTTCAAGCAAGCAGAGCAGGAAGTTACTTTCTAATAAGAAGGAATATACCATTTATACACATCCAGAGCATTCAGCACATTCTGAGACTTCAAGGTCCAAGTGGCTCTTCCCACATATCTCCAACTAACTTAGCATCCCACTTTGTTTCTGTCAGGGCCTTTGATGTAGGGGATTTGGTAGGGCTCAGAACCCAACCATCTCTTAAGTTGTAAGGTTCCTCTGATCTTACACTTAGATCCTGAGATTTGCTTTGAATGTGTGAATAACCACTATAGTTTCCTTTTCTTTCTTCAAAGCATTAATAAAGTAGAAGCAGAAATGGAATTCTTATGCAAGTGGCTTATTGAAGGTATGCTCCCAGGAGAAAGGGAGTGAAAGAAGTATTAGAATAGGGCAGAGGAAGGAGCTAAGCAAAGATATGACCTCAACTGAAGTTCAGCTTCTTCTACCTGAAACTTCAGAGAGCTGTGGAGTATAAATTGTGCCAAATATTTTTCCCACATTGAGGCAAAAGGTTCTTCCATATCTCTTGTCAGTTAGGCATAGCTACTTGTGGTAATGGACGGGAGTACATAATCTCTCAGGTGAGGGAACTCTCAAGTGGCTAAAGGCAATTCTTTAGAGAAGACAGCAGCTGGCCAGGTGCAGTGGCTCACGCCTATAATTCCAGCACTTTGGGAGGCCAAGGAGAGTGGATCACTTGAGGTCAGGAGTTTGAGGTCAGCCTGCCCAACATGGTGAAACCCCATCTCTACTGAAAAAATACAAAAATTAGCCAGTCATGGTGGCAGGCACCTGTAATCCCAGCTACTCAGGAGGCTGAGGCAGAATTGCTTGAACCCAGGAGGCGGAGGTTGCAAGGAGCCATGATCACACCACTGGACTCCAGCCTGGGCTACAGAGACTCCATCTCAAAAAACAAAAAAACAAAAACAAAAACAAAAACAAACAAAAAAAAACAGAAGACCGCAGCTATGAGTGGTTTGCAGCCAATACTTATAGGAGGAACTAGGGGTTGGGTGCACTGGCCCAGTAAAGGAGATCTGGGCAGGGCACAAACAGCATCTGCTACTGTGATATTTTCTTAATACTAATCTACAGGTTTGTATTCCTGTATATAGACTCTTCTTAGGAGAAAATATAATTAAGAAGGGGCATAGATAAAACATAACTGATTTAAGAATTTTAGAGGTCACCTTTTGCTTTTCTGTTTAGAGTTATTGGATTTTAAGTATAATGGAGATTAAGTTTTTGGATCCAATCAATTTTCTCTTTTAGCCACGTAATATATACAAAGAAGCCAAGGGAAAAATAGTGGTTCATTTATCTTAGCTGGATAACAAACAACCCCCCAAATTTAGAGACTTTAAACAACCATTTAGCTCATGATTCTGTGGATTGTCAATTTGGGCTTTGTTCAGCTGGATGGTTTTTCTACTGGTCTCACCTGGTCTTGTCCATTAGGTGCCATCAGTTTACAGGATGGCTATGGGCTGGTTAGTCTAGGATAGCCTTACTTCCATGTCTGAAGGTTGGTGCTTGCTGACAGTTGGTGCTGGCCATTAGCTGGGGCGATAGGAGTGATAGAGCCACATGTATCCCAGGCTTACTCATATGTTGGAAGTCACAGAATTCCCTGGAACACTAAGAAAGAGCAAGCTCCAATATGCAAGCACTCTCCAGATCTCTGTTTATGCCATGATTGCTATTGTCCCATTGGCCAAACCAAGTTACATGGCCAAGCCCGGAGAAAATATGGGAGATCATTACCCAGTGATATGGATATGGATATTGGGAGGCAACAGGCTACAACAAATAGTGGTAGACTTATTTACCATATCAGGCAAGAGCTCCATGTTTAAGGTAGTGACAAAAGATGTGTTTGGCAGAATGTGCATTAAATCTGATTTTATCACTTTCTTTAGAGAAAATAATCATTTATCTATTATTTATGTTTTAGGTTCAACATTTGTTGGATTTAAGAATGTTTGTTCAGGGGAAACTAATGTTATATTCATTACTAACCCTTTAAATGAGGATTTACAGCATCCAATCCATGTGAAGAATATAAAACTGGTTGATACCACTGAACAATCAAAAATATTTATACATAGGCCTGATATAAGGTAAAATACATAAAAATTGTGGTTTTTCTATCTTTATAGTTTTTCATTCTCACTTCCTCCTGCTCAAGATCTGAGAAAGTTGGCATATTAAAATAACTGCCAGTTTTTATGATACTTTAATGAGCATTATGAAAATTAAGACCATTTAATAATGTAAATCTAAATGTTCTCAGATGAGTTTTTAAAACTGGGCTTTAATATATATGTTTTCTCCCATTGCTTTTTGTGTGTGTGAATCATCAATAACATCATCATTGTTAAATATGAAAGCTATAGATGGGGTCTGAAGTGTGTTATACATTAATATCTTTCCATTTAGAGCAGGCATAATGTGCCTGTAGTTCTAGCTACTCAGGAGGTTGAAGCAAGAGGATTTCCTGAGCCCAGGAGTTTGAGGACATCCTGGAAAATAACTCTGCCACTCAGGCTGGAGTGCGATGGTGCTATCATGGCTCACTGCAGCCTCAAACTCTTGAGTTCAAGCAATACTTCCACCTCAGCCTCCCAAGCAGCTGAGACTACAAGCACAAGCCACTATGCCTGGCTTAATTATTATTATTATCATTATTATTTTTGTAGAGACAGGGTCTTTCTATGTTTCCCAGGCTGGTCTTGAACTCCTGGCCTCAAGGGTTCCTTCTGCTTTGACCTCCCAAAGCACTGGGATTACAGGCAAGAGCCACACACACAATTTTTTTGTTTGTTTCTCCAATAACAGTCATTAATAGATAAGAGATATCTCTTATTATTTCTTCCATTTTTCTTACCCTTTTTTGGTTACCTATTGCTTCCAAAATATCCTATCACAGGTACCCCAAATGTGCTTGGAAATTAAATGTCAGCCATTATAATCACTGTGATTATAAATACACATAAACTTAGAACAATGATTTTCTGATCACAAAGGTCAGTTGGTGTCAGGACATTTCCAGAAGCGATCATTTAGATTCTAAGTCATAGAATAATATATCTAATAATTCCTACTTTTTATTATAAGTACAGACCAGAAATTTAGATATAAGACAATCCTGGAGGCAGAAAAAATTTTATTACTGATCTTTGACCATTTTCAGCTTAGGGGAAGAGAAAAGGAATTATGTTCTGTATTTAACCATTTTCAGCTTAGGGGAAGAGAAAAGGAATTATGTTCTGTATTTAAATAGGCATCTTAGCCAGTCATTGTGGCTCGTGCCTGTAATCTCAGAATTTTGGGAGGCTGAGGCAGGAGGATTGCTTGAGCCCAGGAGTTTGAGGCCAGCCTGGGCAACATAGGGAGATACCATCTCTACAAAAAATTAAAAAATAAAAATTAGCTGGGTGTGGTGGTATACACCTGTGGTCCTAGCTACTCAGGAGGCTGAGGCAGGAGGATTGCTTGAGCCCAGGAGGTTGAGGCTGCAGTCAGCTGTGATCACACCACTGCACTCCAGCTTGGGCAACACAGTGAGACTCTGTCTCAGAAAAAAAGTAGGCACCTCTTCAGATAAATATAATATTTCATAAATTGTTTGACTTCATCTGATTTTGCTTTGCTGACAGCCCAACGCTTACTCATTTAATTATTGTTGAATTCAGTGTTTGGGGGGTCAATAGAGCCCCTCTTCAGTAGGCAGTTATTAGCTCTTATTTAGTTGTCACTGAATCTTTCAGATTCAACATATAATTTTAGTTTGTAAGTCCTGAATAAAATACCACGTTTTCAAATATGATTTTTCTGAGTTCTGTGCTTGCAGGCGATGCCATCAGTGCTCTCCCAGATCTTTAGGGGCAGTGTACCCAGCCCCCAAATGTTCTCAGTGTTGGCAAATAACAACCCATGGCTTTTCAGAACTTTGCTCTTAGCCAAATAGAACTAGCCATAGGAGTCCAAAGTGTTCCCTCCCACCAGCCTGCAGTCCCTGTAAAATGACTGACTGATTCAGGAGTACAAGACTGGCTGCTTTGTCTTAAGGTGGCAACAACTCTGCTGTGCAGTTCATATGCCAGAGGTTTTCATGGGATCAGTTTAAAGCCAGTGGATAAACCACTTCTCCCCCTTTTGAGAGGATTCTTTTGCTAATTTACTTGAACAAAAATCCATATCTCAGGCTTTATTTCTTGGGAACCTAGACTAACAGCCCAAAGCCACAACATAAAAGACTGCCACTGAGCACTCTACTCACAGACTTGCTTACAAAAGTACATTGCACATATTTGAATACAACGAACACATGAACTACAAAAATATTTATTAAAATCCTTCTCTAAAACTTGTATATTATGTAAGGAATAACTTGTATTAATAGCTTCATATCTTTCTCATAGCAAAAAGGGAGAGCTATTCTAGATACTATTTAATAGATCTGAGCTGTCCACTATTATTTTGTTACTATAACTCTGCCCATGGTATATATCACGGTATTCTATGAGTATATTGTATGCATACCATTTGAATGTATAGTACCTCACACATTAAGTAGCTATTTTATTATTATAATCAGGTAACAATCAATCAACACTCCAGGTAACTCAAGATGAGGCCAAAATACCATCTACATTTGAACTGCATGATGAGTTTATCTTACCTCTTACTTTTATCTATAGAATGGTTACTAAAATATGTAGCATAATAAACACAATCCAAGTATATCTATATATCCATAAACAAAGGTCTATAAGAATATATACTAATCTGCAATTGGTGATGAGCCTAAAAGATTAGTATAGGAAGGTGATAGGGATTGAGCTTTTAATAAATCTTTAGATTATTTTATAATAAGCAATACTTTCATAATTTTTAAAGACAAGAAAGGAAAGGAAATAATAATAAAGACTTCCCTGCCAACACAGGAATTTTATATGTCCTGTATAACAGTAATCATTCACCTACTCTCTGGAGCAATGTTAGTATGTTGTGAACAATGCACAAATAAGAAATCTATCATTCAACAATATATAGAATAGAAAAGTGGAATTCTGATTTTATATCCCACAGGTATGACTTGTCGTTTTGAAATGTTAATGAATTCATAATCATAGACCAAATCAACACAATGGAAAAGCAGCCCTCATTATAATGCAAATTACATAGGCTACTTGGTCCCACTTTGAAATCTCTCTGAAATAAAATTCAATAGATCAATTTTTTTGGATACCCTCTAAGTAAATATTCAAGTATATTCATATTGCTCTCTAGAAACAATGAACTGAATAATTCAACTTTTCTCCACAGTAAGGTCAATCCATCTGATTGTGTAGACATGGTTTGTGATGCCAAGAGGAAATCTTTTCTTAGAGACATAGATGGCTCCTTTCTGGGGAATGCTGGTTCTGTGATACCTCAAGCAGAATATGAATGGGACGGAAACAGCCAAGTAGGAATTGGAGACTACAGAATTCCTAAGGCGATGCTCACATTCTTGAATGGAAGTAGAATTCCTGTCACTGAGAAAGCACCTCATAAAGGTTTGTTGGATCTTGCTTATTCTGTCGTTAGGCCTTAAACTCATGAAACAAAATATGTGTTTTATTTTTAATGACTTGTCTACTCAACCAATAACTTATATTTTCTATTTCTTAAACTAGCATAACAAGAAAAAGATGTTATAAGGATTTTTTTTGCAAAGAGATTCTGTATTATTGCTAAAATATACATACATATGTTTCTAGGAATTATTAGAGATTCAACCTGTAAGTACCTTCCAGAGTGGCAGAGCTATCAGTGCTTTGGGATGGAATATGCAATGATAGTTATTGAAAGTCTGGATCCTGACACAGAAACTCGAAGACTTTCCCCAGTGGCTATAATGGGCAACGGTTATGTTGATCTTATTAATGGTAGGTATTCAATATGAGTAAACTACAGTTACTCAAAACATTGCTTGTTATTAAATGCATGAAGCCATCTCATAAATTATTTACCCCACACAACTAGCAAACATCAGGCCTTGTTTGCCTTCCATTTGTAACAATGAGCAATGTGCAGGGGAGAGACTTGATCCTGCAGTACCTCATCCAGGAAAGCAAGGACAGTTATTTAAAATTGGGCATTAAAATAAAAAGAAGGAGGGGAAGAGGGATGGAGAGGAGAGCAAAGAGTAGGGGAAAAGTTATTTCTGGAGTGATCTTCATACTTTATTGATAAGGTGGTATAAATATTTTAAAGAAAAAAAAGGTCCAAGTATCTCCAAAAAATACAATTCACCTAACATATATTAAAAACTGATAATGTGTTCTTTGGAATACCTGACAAGCAGTATTCTCAGCCTGCTCATGTTTTATGCTCATGAATCTTTGGAAGACTTATCTTGCTATCAACATGTTTTTTCGTCTCTAATTCCTTTGACTGTCAAGACCAGCTCGTCAAGCTCTAGCATCAGGTTTCTTCCATTCTGGCCTTAGGAGGCTGTAGCAGAGAAGGAAGGTAATGGCCTCCATGAGGATGCAGATCAGCTTAGGAGACCAAGGCTTTTTGAATAAGATGAACTTCTAAAAGGTACTGAAAACACAGGACAGGGATTCATTGTATATCCTTGAAATGACACCAGGGGCTCAAAACTTAGTCCCTAAACAGGCTTAGATTAGGATCTTTCATGTGCTGAAAGTGTACATAGCTTGGATTAGATAGATTTATGTGCCCTTGTAGTGTCATAACATGTACTAAAATATTCTAGAAATCAATAAAATATAACAGAATGAACTAAATCAGGAGTATTCCAAAGTTTCATGATTTTAGGACTCTCCTCACTTCTCCCACCCCAATGTGTGCTATGCCTGGTTTCTGTGACCTGCAGTTAACCCAATTTTAGATGCTGCTTTTCGGATTGTATGAAGCAGAGATCATGAGAACAACTTTAGAACTGTCAATGAATAATGGAGTAATAGAAGAGATCTTTCCCAATAGCTCTGTTTTATATGGTGAAAAAGATTTCATTGTCTTATTTTTACATTTCCCTTTTCTGGCAAGCAATACAAGTTTTCCATTTATGACAATGACAAGACGTATTTCTTCAATATGAATTTAAATTTTAAAAAGTGACTATCAATTTAAAGAAGTCTTATGTAAATGATAGCAGCACAGAAAAATCTTGAAGGTGTTAGAAGAATCACTGAAGCTTGGGATGTGCTATACTAGATGGGAAAAAATTCCCCAAGATAAAAGTTACAGAAAATAACTGAAGTTTCCTTTTGAATATTAATATTAAATTTTATTTATTTTAAAAATATGACTTTTGTCTCTAAATTTTTATGTTATACATAGATATTTCTTTATGTTTGTTTTCAAAACCCACAAAGAAAGTATATTTTAAAGTAGGATTTATATTTTGTATGCTAAGGAAAAGGTTAGGCTCTACATGAACTTTAGAAGTTTATATTGATTTAAAATTTGATTGAGGTGTAGTTATAAATATTGATAATACTTCCAAGTAAGCTAGGAAATTCAGAAAACCTAATGAATAAATACATCAATACAATTCATTCCATATTTCACTCAATGTTTTATATATGTATAATCTCAGCCACTTTAAGTGAAATAGAGAAGTTTGTTACAAAAGTCATTTTAAACCTGCTCAGAAAATGTTTGGATTCAGGTAGAAAAGCATTCACTATCACTTGGCTTTCTAGAGGGTTTGATAGAGTGTTATTTCTTAGGTGGCTTCAGTTCATTAATGATGTCAACACTCTAATAGTCATAACTGTCAACAAAAATTTCTTAAAATTAAAATGGAGGAAGATTAATTACTTGATTAGATGAATGTGTTGAATTTACAAATTAACTATTTTTAAAAAACAAGTGCATGAGTGAAAGAACAAATTAATGAATCAATGGTTCAGGCATTCAAATGTCCATGTTTTCCAGGTACAGAGCCTATTGTTAACAAATTAACTCTATTATAGCACATTTCCTAACAAAGAGCCTGAGAAAGTTCAATTCCCACTCAAGCTTATATTTGGTAGAGAGGAGAAAGGATCAAGCATTTTCTTCCTCACCATGTGGCCTAGGCTTGAATATTATCATTAAAGAAGAGATATATGGAAATCTACTATTTCTATCAGTGACCTTCCAATACAAATTCTTATTAACACATTAATGTACCCTTCTTGCCCTGGGCAGTGTAAAAGTAGGGTGATAGGAAGAAGTTTCTTCCCTGCCTTCCTTTTTAAGCCAAGGTTTGAGAAATAGCTTAGCTGGCTGGGTAACGGTGGATGGGTAATAGGTATAAATGCTGAACTTGCATTTGAACTTGACCACTGCAATTTATTTTTAATACAATTACTCTTCAGATTTTATACTAATAAAATGCATGATATAGGAGTATGCACTTTCATTTTGCATGGATTTAGGCCCACAGGATCATGGCTGGTGTGCTGGATATACATGCCAGAGAAGGCTGTCCCTGTTTCACAGCATTGTGGCTCTGAACAAATCTTATGAAGTTTACTTCACTGGCACCAGTCCTCAGAATCTTCGACTGATGTTGCTTAATGTTGATCATAACAAGGTAGGGCAAAATGTCTTAAGAGTAATTGCTGTTGATTATTTGCATGTTATTTCTATCTGCTAAGGCTTGTACCTCCTCCCCTGTTCTAACATTGTCAGCCTTACAGCTCATTTCCAAGGATGCATCAGGGTACCACTGAAATTATTATTAGCCTAGACAGTTTTCATCAACCTGAAGGTACAAGTACCAAGCATCACCATCATCCCCTTGCCATATGCACTTGATTCTGGTACTCCATACGTGAGGCAAACCTAAATTTTTATTTTTTTATTATTATACTTTAAGTTTTAGGGTACATGTGCACAATGTGTAGGACAGTCACACATGTATACATGTGCCATGCTGGTGCGCTGCACCCATTAACCCGTCATTTAGCATTAGGTATATCTCCTAAAGCTATCCCTCCCCCCTCCCCCCACCCCACGACAGTCCCCAGAGTGTGATGTTCCCCTTCCTGTGTCCATGTGTTCTCATTGTCCAATTCCCACCTATGAGTGAGAATATGTGGTGTTTGGTTTTTTGTTCTTGCGATAGTTTACTGAGAATGATGATTTCCAATTTCATCCATGTCCCTACAAAGGACATGAACTCATCATTTTTTATGGCTGCATAGTATTCCATGGTGTATATGTGCCACATTTTCTTAATCCAGTCTATCATTGTTGGACATTTGGGTTGGTTCCAAGTCTTTGCTATTGTGAATAGTGCCACAATAAACATACATGTGCATGTGTCTTTATAGCAGCATGATTTATAGTCCTTTGGGTATATACCCAGTAATGGGATGGCTGGGTCAAATGGTATTTCTAGTTCTAGATCCCTGAGGAATCGCCACACTGACTTCCACAAGGGTTGAACTAGTTTACAGTCCCACCAACAGTGTAAAAGTGTTCCTATTTCTCCACAACCTCTCCAGCACCTATTGTTTCCTGACTTTTTAATGATCGCCATTCTAACTGGTGTGAGATGGTATCTCATTGTGGTTTGATTTGCATTTCTCTGATGGCCAGTGATGGTGAGCATTTTTTCATGCGTTTTTTTGGCTGCATAAATGTCTTCTTTTGAGAAGTGTCTGTTCATGTCCTTCGCCCACTTTTTGATGGGGTTGTTTGTTTTTTTCTTGTAAATTTGTTTGAGTTCATTGTAGATTCTGGATATTAGCCCTTTGTCAGATGAGTAGGTTGCAAAAATTTTCTCCCATTTTGTAGGTTGCCTGTTCACTCTGATGGTAGTTTCTTTTGTTGTGCAGAAGCTTTTTAGTTTAATTAGATCCCATTTGTCAATTTTGGCTTTTGTTGCCATTGCTTTTGGTGTTTTAGACATGAAGTCCTTGCCCATGTCTATGTCCTGAATGGTAATGCCTAGGTTTTCTTCTAGGGTTTTTATGGTTTTAGGTCTAACGTTTAAGTCTTTAATCCATCTTGAATTAATTTTTGTATAAGGTGTAAGGAAGGGATCCAGTTTCAGCTTTCTACATATGGCTAGCCAGTTTTCCCAGCACCATTTATTAAATAGGGAATCCTTTCCCTATTGCTTGTTTTCCTCGGGTTTGCCAAAGATCAGATAGTTGTAGATAAGTGGCGTTATTTCTGAGGGCTCTGTTCTGTTCCATTGATCTATATCTCTGTTTTGGTACCAGTACCATGCTGTTTTGGTTACTGTAGCCTTGTAGTATAGTTTGAAGTCAGGTAGCGTGATACCTCCAGCTTTGTTCTTTTGGCTTAGGATTGACTTGGCAATGCGGGCTCTTTTTTGGTTCCATATGAACTTGAAAGTAGTTTTTTCCAGTTCTGTGAAGAAAGTCATTGGCAGCTTGATGGGGATGGCATTGAATCTATAAATTACCTTGGGCAGTATGGCCATTTTCATATTGATTCTTCCTACCCATGAGCATGGAATGTTCTTCCATTTGTTTGTATCCTCTTTTATTTCCTTGAGCAGTGGTTTGTAGTTCTCCTTGAAGAGGTCCTTCACATCCCTTGTAAGTTGGATTCCTAGGTATTTTATTTTCTTTGAAGCAATTGTGAATGGGAGTTCACTCATGATTTGGCTCTCTGTTTGTCTGTTATTGGTGTATAAGAATGCTTGTGATTTTTGTACATTGATTTTGTATCTTGAGACTTTGCTGAAGTTGCTTATCAGCTTAAAGAGATTTTGGGCTGAGACAATGGGGTTTTCTAGATATACAATCATGTCATCTGCAAACAGGGACAATTTGACTTCCTCTTTTCCTAATTGAATACTCTTTATTTCCTTCTCCTGCCTAATTGCCCTGGGCAGAACTTCCAACACTATGTTGAATAGGAGTGGTGAGAGAGGGCATCCCTGTCTTGTGCCAGTTTTCAAAGGGAATGCTTCCAGTTTTTGCCCTAAATTTTTACATAAAAACAATGTACATCCAAAACTGATCACTTGGAATTATATACTTATTCTTCAATGCTGCTATTACTTATATATATATCAGAAATACACCTTTGGAATTTACTTCAGAGACTGCAGCATGTTATTTTTAATATCTTCAATAATGTCAAGTCTTTGCTAGAAACTGAACTCAGCCAGGATCATTAAATTTATATTTAATAAGTATGAAAAGAGTATGAGTTTAACCAGTAGTGTCATCACTCAGATTTTCTTTTCTAAGAATATGAGACTTTAAAGTCCCAGGGTGTTTAATGTGAAGAAAGAATGCTGATAAGGTGAAGCAGAGAAAGGAGTAAGGAAAGGAGGCACCAGCCCCTTCCCAGGAGACAGCAGTTCCATCCCTTCGCTCCAGACAAAACCTTGGAACCACTCTTGACTCCTCTCTTTTGCTCACATTCCTCATCCAACCCATCTGCAAGTTGTTTTGAGTCTGTCTTCAAAATACCAGAATCTGCTCACTTCTCACCACCTCCACTGCTACTATCCAGCTTGAGCCTTTCCTGGATCATGGTAATTGCCTCCCAATTCCTCTTTCTACTTCCACCTTTGCCCTTCTATAGTCTGTTCTCAACTTAGTAGCCAGATACCGTGAAAACATGTCAGATCACGTCTCTCCCATGCCCCAAACCCTGTAACAATTTCCCTATTGGTCTCTGTCCAAGAGTCAGAATCCTCACCATAGCCTGTGAGGCCCTATGGGAATCTCTCCCATCCCTGAGCTCTCTGGCTTCTTCTACTCCTCCAGCCCCACTGAGCTCCTTGCTGTTCCTACGGACACCAAACATGCTACCCTCCCGGGCCTATGTTTCTGATGTTGCCTCAGTCTAAAACATTCTTCCCTAAGTGGCTAAAGTTCCACTCTCCTCAGATTCCACTTTCTCAATAGGCCTCCAAGATCACGCCTCCTTGCTTGGCTCTCCCAAGTTACATGCACCCTGATTTACTTTTTTCTTTTCTCCACAGGATTCATCACCATCTAACATGTTTCCTACTTTACCTTTTATTATTTCTATTTTTTGTTTCTCATCACTCTTGAATATAAGCTCAGAGAAGCCAGTGGCCCTGCCAGCACTTAGAATACCACATGGCTGAAATAGGAACTCAAAATTTTCTTTTGTAAAAAATTAGAAGAGAATATTTTACCTCTAAAAATGAGAATGGTGACTACAAAGTAATGTGACTGTTAATATTCTGAGCCTCTGAAGACAATATCCAAAGAAGATTCCAGAACTAATGTATAGCTTATTAAGCTCCATATTAATCCTTCCCTGCGCTTGGAAAAGCCAGTCTCTTTATGATCATAGCTGAGAGCATGAAATGTAAGCAATATAAACATGAAAAATGAATAAAACTAAATCAGAGAGAACAGTTATTTTGACATTTATTAGTCTTCCTACCAAATTTTTCTCAGAGATAATCATTTTTTTTCCAACATTAAGTACCTAATTTTGTGTGGCTGCATTATGTAGAGTATAGCAAGTCCCTCTTTCCCTGCTCCTGATATTGAAAGCCTGTATTGTCCTTTGTTGTCTTTTAAATGAATCTTTCTTTAAACTTAGAGATACTCCTCTAATAATTTCTCTTATTGTACTTTTCTACTAAGAATAGTCAATTAAGGGTTAAGTTGTACTATCTGTATGAATGGTTGAATGTAAGCCCATTTTAAAATTTTAGTTCATCCCTTATCCCAAATCCATAAAACTTAGTTTTAATCGTTTGCAGAAAGTATACAATATTGAAGGACGGTTTAAGTGCTAAATTACAAATATTCTATTTTGTTGCTTTCTTAAAACTTTCTTTTCTTTAATAGGCTGTTCTAGTAGGAATTTTCTTTTCCACACTTCAACGTTTGGATGTCTATGTGAACAACTTATTGGTCTGTCCAAAAACTACAATATGGAATGCCCAGCAGAAACACTGTGAACTTAATAACCATCTGTACAAAGGTATTGTCTCATAAAAAATACAGTACACATGGAATATGTACTTATTTATAATATTTTAAGTGTCTGATTATTAGTATTTTTAATTCCTTATCTATTGATGATGCAGAAGAAAACAAGTTTTTAGCCATAGTCCACCAAATACTAAGATGTGTTCATTTGTAACATGAGTGTCTTGAAAGATCACTCCTAATGGAACTTATTTATCTGTGCACATGCAGATATGAGTTTTTGTTTATCATGGACATTCTTTTGCTTCCTAAGAATGTTTTCATTCTGCATACATTGAGTTCAGTTCTTCCTATGTCTAGAAGAGATTTTGCTTAAAAGTTTCACCTTATCTTGGCTTTACTTCTATTTCATAGAAGTTAGAACCTGAATTAATTGGCAGTCATAAGAATTATTGCCAAGAAAGCTAATATAACATCAACTGAAGGTTGTGAAGTAAATATGATAAAATAAACTTGTGTTAAATGAAACATATGGAAGAGGCTAAACTTATTCATTGACCGATATTTGTAAAACCAGCATTTATCTCTGCTTATGTAAGTCTTTTTGTTAAACAGTGTTCTAATGAGGCCAATAGCATACATTCCATTCCACATGGGCTACTCATCGTCATTTTCTGATGTGATCCATATTCTTGGCTAACCATTATATAGATGTGTGTGGTAGATCATAATATGAGCTAGACTTGAAAATATGAATGGGTAATCTGTTTGCTTTACCATTTATAGAAGAAGTCATATTCCTACTAATAACATGAACTGCTAATGTTTCCAGAGACATTACTATATTTCAGGCACAGCTCTACATGCTTTATATGTAACTCATTGTTACTACATCATAGTAACTCTATGAGGTAGGCACAGATGAGTAAATTGAGACACAGGAAGTAATTTGCCAAGATAGTGGTCTTAGTTCAGTCTGCCATAACAAAATACCACAGATTGAGTGGCTCAAACAACAGAAATTTATTTTCTCTGGATCTCTGAAAGTCTGAGATCAGGGTGCCATGATGGTCATGTTCTGCTGAGGGTTCTTTGCTCGGCTTGCAGATGGCCACTTTCTTGCTGTGTCCTGACGTGGCTGAGAGAGTGCAAGCAAGCTCCCTGGTGTCTCCTTTTAGAAGGGCACTAATTCCATCATGAGGTCTCCCCCTTCACAATCTCATCTAAACCCTGTTTCTTCCCAAAGGCTCTCATCTCCAAATATCATCACCTTGAAGATTAAGGCTTCAACATGTAAAATTTGGGGACACAATTCAGTCCATAGCAGTCTCAAGCTGGTATGGTGCACAGCAAGTACTCAAAAACAGTCTAGCTGTAAAACCCATGCACTTAACCATTATGCTATATTTCCTTCTTTTAAATTAAGAGAGTCAGCGTTACTACTTTTTATATATAAATAGTTGTGTCATGAATAAAATGGCATTTATAGCTTAATTTTAATAAATTGTTCACTCTTTTCAAATAACAGATATGGTACCAAGCACAATATCATTCAGAGTTAGGAAAATAGGAACTATCTTCATAGGCAGAGAGTTCCACTAACATATATTGAACCCAGACAAATGCTGAATTGTATAATTAATAGTGGAATAAGGCACTTAGCTTCTTATCACATTTCATTGTGAGGCTTATTAGGAAAAAGAAATTAAAATTTTAAAAGGAGGAGGGCATTTCACAGTAATGAAAAAAGCAGACATAGATATTAATAAAACATTTCCAAAACCCCAAAATATGTATAGATCCACAACACAGGGATATTATTTTGTTCTCCATAGACAGAACGTAATGTAAAGAATTGATAATGTAGGTGCTGAAGAGCCAGAAAACAACTCCACCAATGCCCTCTTACAGATAAATGTGTGTTTTATGGTAGTGGTAGTGGTGTTTCTCTGAAACAGCGTTGCTTTTAAGTTAACGTTTTGCTTTGGCACTTGGCATGCAAAATAATATCCCTGTGTTATGAACCTATACATATTTTGGGAGTTACCCAAATGTTTATGATCTTTGTCTCTGCTCCTTTCATTACTGTGAAATTCCTTCTTCTTCCTAAAATTTTAATTTCTTTTTCCTAGTAAGCCTCACAATGAAATGTGGTAAGAAGCTACATATCTCATTCCACCACTATTACACAATTCAGTGTTTGTCTGGGCTCAATAAGTGTTAGTGGGTTTATTAGCTCTTAGAAATTGTTGATACTCTGCCATAAAATCATACATATATTCATTCATTATAATGATCTCAATCACTTTTGTAAAATTCAGTTTCCTAGCAGAATTTGTCTTGCATTAGCCAAACATTTTTCAGGCTGAAATGTAAGCCTGTTTAGTTGGTATAAGATTCTTCTGAGATGTTTTAATATATACTTCATTTTTATTACACAGTTTTGTCCTTAGTTAAAATAGAAACACTGAATTGTAAATGCTCTTTTAAGAGTTGGCATATAGCACTGTATAAATTAGATAGCTAGTAAAGTTAAATTTATATTTTTAAATTACCAAATGCCTTCAGTCAAGGCTTTAAAATTATGAGCATGTGAATAGTGTTTCAACTACAGTATAGGCTCCTGGGATCATAACTTGATTTGTTTCTCATTTATACTGTGTCTATATAGCTAATTTTTAAAAAACAAACAGTGTGTAATGATTATTTGTGGTATTTTTTAAAGGAGTGGCTTTAATTTCGCAGGTCAGTTCTGTAAGTGTTTTTGTTTTTAAAAAGGTATGCTTTCTTATGAAAGAATGATAAAGTTGAATTTGGGGGACTTTCTAAATTCAAACAAACATTAAGTAATGCATGTTGATTGTGATAATATAAAATACTTAGCTGTGATGTTCTGGCTTTTTTCCTTCATAGACCAATTCCTTCCTAACCTGGATTCCACTGTCCTTGGTGAAAACTACTTTGATGGAACCTACCAGATGCTTTATCTTTTGGTTAAAGGAACTATACCTGTTGAAATTCACACTGCCACAGTGATATTTGTTTCTTTCCAATTACCTGTTGCAACAGAAGATGACTTTTATACCTCTCACAATCTGGTTAAAAATCTTGCCTTGTTCCTAAAGATACCAAGTGACAAAATCCGTATCAGCAAAATAAGAGGGAAGAGTCTGAGGAGGAAGAGATCCATGGGATTCATAATTGAAATAGAGATTGGAGACCCTCCTATTCAGTTCTTAAGCAATGGCACCACAGGTATGAATAACAGGTGTTTGAGATGGAGGAATGCAATTACCAAATCCATATCCATAAATAACCTGATCAGGACTTGGTGAGCCTGGCCTCAGGAAATCCCATCAACCCCACATCCTGAACCCTCTAAGTGCCCAGAGACCCTTTTTCCTTCTTTGCTCCTGTACTACCAAACTGTTTTAGAATTGGAAGGAATTTGAATCTCTGTTTTGTTATTGTGATGATTAATAAATTCAACAAAAGAATTTGATCTAATATAAAAAGATCTGGGAAGACCTACTTAAGCAAGTGACCTTATAGATGAGAGATTAAGGATGAAGATAGTCAATGAAAAGACAGAGGAAAAAGAGTGTTCAGGCTATGGAAACTGTTGGTGAGAGTTTGGTGCATTTGAAGAGAGGAAACAGGTCCAATTGGTCTGGAGTGGAAGGAGCCAGGAAGGACAAGCTGCTGGAGGTGTAGCCGAGGGGTAGACAGGTGCTAGATGTGGAAAGCTTTGGAAGTCAAAGGAAGGACTGTGGATGTTTTCTTAAGAAAAAGAGTAAATATTCTTGGATATTCTGAGCAGTAGATTGGTGGGTTAGATTTCCACAGTAAAGTCACAGATTCACCCCAAAAAGGGCAGATGTGCAAGTACATAATCTGTCTTTATGTCCTGTGACTGAGCGAATCATCCTCACAAGCCATCATCCCCTCTCTGTGTCCCTCACTTCCTATTTTTTATCAGAGATAAAAAAATAAGCTCATCTGTCCCATCAGAGAAATCTCTGCTGGCTGAAATCATTTCCTCAGGGTCACTCAGTTTGGGCACTTGAGTAAATGCTCAGCTCTTCAAATTTTCTCTATCCATCTGCTCCTTTCAAGTTGGGGTCTGAATACCAAGGGGCTGTTCTGGCCTCCGTCCTCATGTTATCATCTTGTCTTCACAGCCTCTGGTACAGAGTGGGTCATCTTCTCTGCTCTACATATGCATCTCTTGAGGTACTACTGAACTTACCTGGTCTTCTGGGATGCAATAATATCCCCCACTGCTAACCTGCAACCATGCCTTTGTCTTCAGTGGTCAAGCACAAGTACTCTGATCTAGGTGTACCCCTCCCCAAGAACAGGAAAGGCAGGTATCTGTCAGAGGAAGATCTACCATCCAGTTAATGAAGCTTACACTTCAAGCCCCCTCACTGATACAAGTCCTGGGAGGGGCTTTCACTTTCAATACCTTAGGAGAGGTCCTCATAATGTGGTCAAATCATTGAATGCTATTATGAAAGCTACAAAGGTATGATTTTTCTGCATTCCTTTTCCTAAAGAGATCCTCTAGACATATATAAACTACAGCCCCACTAGGTTGGGATCTACCCTATCTACCTGTGTTCAGTCACTTTATCATTAAACTCCCAGGCTCTGTGTAAACCTGGGTACTGGGTGAAGTTCTCACTTTATGCCACTAGAGATCTTCACTCATTTTCCCAAGAGGTTTGCTTCTAGGCATTGACCCTATGCACCTACCACATTATCACTCTGGAATTCTATCAGCTAAGCAGGCGGAAGTTTCTTCCATTGGGGGGATAAGCCTGTGGGAAGGCTTGCCTGTGTGGAGGGAGGTGTTTATAAACTCTTGGTTAGAAGAGCGTAGGAAGCCTAGGCTTGTGTTGCAACCAGATCTCCCACGATGTTCTCTGCCCAGAGTAATAGTTAACTTTCCTTCATCAGTTCTGTACTCACTTGGACTTACAGGCTCAGGGTTTGGACTCAGCATGACGTTGCCTGTTACTTTAGGAGTTGTAAAGGGCCCATGGCACATATACAGATTACTCACCTACTCTTAGAAATCTCTGGTGAGCCCTTACGTGTCGTGAGGTCCAAAATTTACCACACTAGCCACTAGATATCCAAAGAAACTGGGATTTATTTCTTACATGTGACATACATTTCCCCACATACAATCCCTCCTACGTCCATCCCCTTAAAGCAGTTTTAGCTTGTTAGATTTATCCAGACAGGTATAAGACCACTGAAGAATGTAGAAGTTAGGGATGGTGGGAGGGACAGGCTAATGGCACATTTTCTAGACATAGACTGCGATAGTGTTTCAAGTCTCAAGGAGAACCCTACAACTTGGTGAATCACAGCAAAATGTTGAGAAGTGGCAAGAAAGATGTTCATGTAGTTGTACTCCTGGCTCCTTATAGCTTTTATATAGTATCAGGATATCCAGAAATTCCCAGATGTCCTAGAAAGGGGTTACCTATGTATTAAAGGCATTTATGAGCAGACAGAGTCCTACAGCCAGGAATAAGAGGCCTTCAAGTTAAGGTCTTTGGTTTCTAGATGGCAATCAGCAGAAATGAATGCCCTCACATGTCGAATGGTCAGCGAGAGAGAACCTGTTAACAGTGCAGACTGCATCAGACCTGCCACTCCATGCCAAAAACCAGTGAAGACAAAGTAGTAATAGTAGTGCATGGACCTGAAGCAGTTCTGTACTGCTACAGCTAGATATACAAGCCCTCAGACTTGGGAGGCCTCCTTGGAGAAGGCTGTTTCTGGAGGGAGTATGAGGAGAGGGAGGAATCTGAAAGACTGAGCCTTTTTCCAAAAGAGTCTGAGTCATCCAAAAGAGTCCTTTTGAACTGACAAGGACTGAAATAGCTTAGGACTGTGGGGTTCATAGTGTCATGTCAGACCTGCTGGCCCAAGACGTTACCTCCTTCTTCCTGAGCACTCTAAGCCTTATGGCTTAACTTTAATAGAAGAAACTCAGTGATTTGATTCCTCAAGGCATGACTCTGAATATAGAAGGTACAGGATACCTAGGAACAAGGGGTTAGCAAGGCCTGCAATACACCAAAACATTATCCTGGTTTACAGTTGTTTCTTAAAAGATCAGTCTGACTCCAGAGGCCAGTTTAAAAGTGGTTTTAGTAACCCTGCTGATGTGGCTTTAATTAGGATTTTAACAACAGGGACAGAGAGAGTTAGAAATTGGTAATGGATTAGATGTGGTGTAGTGCAGAGAGGTGAAGGAGCAGGGATTAAGCAAAACTACTAGGCTTCTGAAAAAAGGAATATGGTGCATTAAGGTATCACTTTTTAAGGTAAGGAGCACTGTGGGGGCAGAAGGTTTAAGAGGAAACCCCAGACCTGCCATGCTAGAAAAGGGGAACAGAAACTATATGTAGTGTTAACAGTAACTGAAAATTGTCAAATGTCCAAAGCAAGTAACAATTGGTTAGTAATTTAATAACTTTAGCAACTAATATATTAATACATACACATAATATGATCGATTCTAACAATCCTTCCATTCCAAAATTAACACTTTATTTTTTAAAATGACACATGATAATAGAAATGCATGATAATGCTTCATTGGTAAACAAAGTTTGGTAGGAGAAAGTATTAAATTAAGAGACATATATTCTCCCACTATGTTTTCATTCGTTTTTCTTGTATCTGTTTTATCTACCTTTGTTTTTCCTTTAATTCCAACTTAAAATATATTCTCCTGAGTTCTTCCTTTTCCTCCCCTCATTAATGTGACTGCTGTGTTTTGCTCAGGTAAGACTAGAAAGCCTTAGAATTCTATAATGTGATGGAGCAATGCAAAGAAAGCTAAAGTGAAAACTCTCATGTGTTCTCACAATTCTATACTTTTATAATCCAAATGTCATAATACTTTTCCCTATAGGTCAGATGCAATTATCTGAACTCCAGGAAATTGCTGGTTCTCTTGGACAAGCTGTAATTTTAGGAAACATCAGTAGTATCCTTGGATTTAACATTTCGTCCATGTCTATTACTAATCCCCTCCCCAGCCCAAGTGACTCTGGGTGGATTAAGGTAAGAAAATGCACCTAGAAAAAATGCATTTTTGGGGACTTAAAATATCATTACTTATTTCTTATTTTAACTCTCTGTTTCTATTTCAAAACAATAATTTAGCAGGCATGTTTTTCTTATTTATTGTTGACTTTTTATAGGCTCGCTAAAATGATAATAAAGTTGTTTGAACAAAGGAGCATATCTTCCAAAAGTTGTGTATTGGTTACAAATTTGCTTTGCTTTGCATATTTATAACAATGCTTCATAAATTTAATGGAGGAAATATTGTAATTATATTAATTTTACATATTGAACATATTCCAAAATAAATAATGAATATTTTATACTCAGCCTGGCTAAAATGAGTTTGCTGCTGAGTGTAGTTTATCATGAAGAAACCAGTTCATCCCTTGTGCATTCACAGGTGACTGCCCAGCCAGTTGAAAGGTCTGCATTTCCTGTTCATCACGTGGCCTTCGTGTCCTCACTCTTAGTGATCACTCAGCCGGTGGCAGCACAGCCAGGACAGCCATTTCCTCAGCAGCCTTCGGTAAAGGCAACAGATTCTGACGTAAGTCATAACTCAAAATTTTACTTAAGTGAAGGAATTAAGCTACAAATTCTGAAGGATGAGCCAGTTTCACTCATCCTGGTGTGCTGGCAGCCTGAGGATCACACGGCCCTTTTAGAAGTTGGACTAATATCCAAGGATACCATCTTGTAATGTCTTAAAAATGTTTATGTTAAACGAACTGCTGCTGCTCAGGTTTATGAACTCTTTGTGTGGAATAAGGAGCTTCTGCAGATTTTCAATTTATAATGAGGCATTTTTAAAAATAAAGTTTTGCATATATTTTTAAAAGCATGGAAACAGGACAATTGTTATAATTATCTACTTTTTTTTTTTTTAGGGTAACTGTGTATCAGTTGGAATTACTGCACTAACTTTGAGGGCCATACTCAAGGACTCCAATAATAACCAAGTCAATGGCCTTAGTGGAAATACAACAATTCCGTTTAGCAGCTGTTGGGCCAACTACACAGACCTTACTCCCCTTAGAACAGGTGGGTGCACTATTTTGGATCCTCACATATATAGCCATAAATAGAGACAATTATAATGTTCTTTTAATGAACAAAGCATTCTGTAACACTCTGGTCAATAAATTATAGACATCAGAATGCTATATTTTGCCTTGTTTCAGAAAATATTTAGTCTAGCTTAAGAGTAGATTTAATATGTGAAATAAATAGAAATTAAAATAAAAAATTAAGGAAATCGAATTATATCATGATTTATCCATTTGTATACTTTCCTAAATTTGCTCACTAAAGATGTATTACATTTATAGTAAGAAAAATTAACATACAGATTTTCAAATTCAATAAAAGAAAGGATAAGGTAGGCTCATATAACTTTAATGTCTTAAGGAGGAGTTCAGAGTTGGGCTAGAAAGTTGGCTGTGGTCTTTCTGAAAGCCAAAGCAAGAGAGAAAATGAGCATTATCATAATTTACAGTACCCATCAACTAAACAGATCAGTCGCTGTGAGAATTATAATATTCTCTGAGAACAGAACAAATGTCTCCTGTGATTTTTCAGAAAGTGTGCACAATTAATCTGTATTAAGTGATATCTTCAACATCGGTACAGTAAATACAGCCATCACTGCCACAATTACTTTTTAAATACTATCTTCATATAGGTTGATGACACAACTCTGATTGGTAAAAACCATTCTACCAGGGTCCAGATGATATATCCCCGAACAGATCTCTCTTGGTGATAGAATGTAGAGTATCTAAAAGAATGAAATGGATAAACCGCTTACATTTGAGAAAGGCCTCCATTGTTCTGTTTGTCCCAACTCGGGGCCTATTTAAGATAGTTAGGGGCCTTAACTTCTGAAAAGGCTATGTAGTGGCACCCCTCTCCCCAATTTTTTCCCTGAATTTTTGTTTCTCCATGCTTTGATAGTGCCCTAAGCCAGATATGTTCAGTCTGCCTACTGGGCAGCAATATCTCAGCCTAATGTTTGATAATAATTAAATGATAATTAGTTCAGTGGTATGCTCCTAGACAAGTACCTTGTGTCCCACTGCTTTCTGGTTTAGAATAGAGCTAAATTCTTTTAACTATCAGCCCAAATGGAATTTTTTTTTATGGGAAATGAGGCAGCTGGCAAGAATCCTACCTGAAAAGAAGTTTGCTCACCTCCTCATGAGGGTGGACCCAATAAGTATCCAGTGGAAAAGAACCAACCTTGTGACTAAGGTCTTCAAACTACAATGTTCCAAAAGTACCCAGGATCACTGGAGCACTAAAGCACTAAAATAGGTTTTGGCATTTTACTGTGGCAACAAAATAATAATTTAAGCATTTTTCTTTCATACGTTAAGTTTTTTTTCAGAATTCAAAGCTTCCCTTGGGAGGGTCTGTCTTACTTGCCAAGGAGAAATGCCAGTGCTCTTCACCTGTGTGTTTCCTTTTCCTCCTTTCCTTCCTTCCCTCCCTCCATCCCTCCTTCCTTCCTTCTTTCCTTCCTCCCTCCCTCCTTCTGTCCTTCCTTCCATCCCTCCTTCCCTCCCCCTCTGTCCTCTCTGTTACCCTCTCCTTCTCCCCTCCCCTCTTCCTCTCTCTCTCCTCTTTTCTTCATCAAGTGTGGCATCCCTGGTTATGTACAATAAGGAAAGCCAAGTATAGGAATCTCTTCATTATTTTTAAATCAATTAGCCAGTTGTAGATTAACCACAGTAAAATTAGAATAACAACAAAGCATTAGTGAGAAAATTAACAAAATATCTTTCACTGACTCTTTCTAGCAGTTAACCCCCACAGTCACTGCACTGAAGGAAATCCCCTTGCTGATCAGACTGCGGCCTGACAGCACAGCACCCCTCTTCTACATATAGCTCCATAAAGAGCAAAGCAGGGTACTTGGGTAGAGGAGATACAGGTTGTGGTTTCTAACACAGAAAATGGTGATGTGAGAAATGGGTGGGAGAAAAAGGATCTGCATCTTTAACCAACCTAGATAAGGAGAGTATTACTAACAGACACTGGGACATATTTGTTTAGTGTCCTATGTAATGTTTAGTGTTTGTTTCAGTTTCTATTGCTATGAAACAAACCAGCCCCAAATCTAATAACACCATTTCATTTGCTCACAATTGTGTCAGAAATTTGGGCCAGGATAGCTCACCACTGCTCCAATGTCTGCGGCTTCAGCTGGGAATTTCTTTTAACTAGAGCTGGCTAAGATGGCTTGATTGAGGTCATATCTCTATGGACCTGATTCTGGATTTTGGCTGGGTTCTTCAATTCTCCTCTATGTGGTCTTTCCATAAGGCTAGCTTGGGCTTCTTCACAGTACTTCAGGAGGAGAAAAACAAAATAAAAGAACTACCCTAAATTATTTGCTCATCAAAAAAATTAATAAAAAAATTCACCTGCCACAAAAATTCAGATTTTTTAATGCAAAAAGAAAAAAATTTTAATACACCATTGTCAGGAATTGTCAGTGACAGAAAATTCTATAGTACAGTGCCCATATATCCTGAAAGTTATATAATGAATTGCAATTGTTCATGAAACCACAGATGTGATCAAGATCTAATTATATTCTTTTCCTAAAAAAGAATGAAAACAGGAATGACTTTTTAAAAACAACACAGAAAACAGATGAGTAAAAACTTACAGGGCTGTACAAGTATTAGAAACGCTATTCTGTGTGGTGACTATTATTAATGATAGCATAGACCCAAAAGAAATTATAGGAAGGAAAAATATATTGGTTATCTCCTATTCAAAACTGTGGGAAGATTTAACCTGGAGATTAAATAATATTGGATGAGCTCTTTAACATTTTTACATTCTAAACACAAGTAACAATGTTTCTAAAATGTCTACCTGGAATAAGGAAAAAGGGTCACAGCCTTGTAATACAAAAATAGCATCTAACTTCAAACAAATGTGAAACATGGTAAAAGTTTTTTGAATCTTAATGGAAGGCATATGGTTGTTTGCTGTATTATTCTTTCAACTCTTTTCTTGTTTGAAATTTTTCAAAATAAAAAGTTCATTATCCATCCCCACCTCCCCCAACTGAGACTGATGCTTCTCTACTGCTAGGTCAAGTACGAAGGGATGAAACTGAGATTCAACACCCTCACCTCTCTTCCCTATTGTCCCTCATTTCCAACAGTTTTTGTCCAGTCCTGGGCACTAGGAAGCGGCTCTAAGAAGCAGGTACGGCTGCTGCAGAAAGAAAATCTACCCAGCTTCCCTGTTGTTCAGTTAATGGGCAGATAGAACTCTTCTAACTCTGAGACCCTGTCTATACTTGTCTGTACTTAAACTAATTTATTTGACTCAACTTTCAAAAATATTTCATCAGGATCTATATAGTGTTTTTCAGTCAATGAAAATCAAATGGGAACTGTATGAAAACAAGTAAAACATAAAGGAAATCAAACACTATGATGCTTTTTTTTTCCAGGAAAAAATTATAAGATTGAATTTATACTGGATAATGTTGTTGGGGTAGAATCCAGAACTTTCAGCCTGCTGGCAGAGTCTGTCTCTAGCAGTGGCAGCAGCAGCAGTAGTAGCAGCAGCAGTGGCAGCAGCAGCAGCAGCAACAGCAATGCATCAACTGTGGGTACATATGCCCAGATAATGACTGTAGTAATTAGCTGTCTGATTGGAAGAATGTGGCTCTTGGAAATATTTATGGCTGCAGTTTCAACTTTGAATATAACTTTAAGTAAGTACAGTCCATTAATACATTATTTCTCCACATGTTGAAGTACCAGTGTTTACTGGATAAAGGCTGTGTGCACAGCTCTTGTGCATGATATCACTGTGTGCACAAAGAGAAAGTAACAGCCTCAATGGCAGAGACAAGACAACCTATGGAAAATGTTATTCACTACATGTTGGTCTATAAGAATGTGGTGAAACAAGGCTGGGCACAGTGGCTCATACTTGTAATCCCAGCATTTTGGGCGGCTGAGGCAGGTGGATCACCTGAGGTCAGGAGTTGGAGACCAGCCTGGCCAACATGGCAAAACCCCAACTCTACTAAAAATATAAAAAAATTAGCTGGGCATGGTGGTGCGCAACTGTAATCCTAGCTACTCAGGTGGCTGAGGCAGGAGAATCGCTTGAGCCTGGGAGGTGGAGGCTGCAGTGAACTGAGATCCCACCACTGCACTCCAGCCTGCGTGACAGAACAAGACTCTGTCAAAATAAATAAATAAATACGTACATAAATAAATAAATAAATAATGTGAAACAAAAGTGCAGGTCATATCAGAACTCTTTTTGAGTTGCAAGATGCAGATTCTTAGCTTGAATTGATCTAGCTAGTAAAGTGATCACTTAGAAGTCCAGAAGTTGTCTGGTTTCTCAAACAGTTGGATCTAAGGACTCAGATGATATCTTCTAGAACCTCTGTCTCTTCTTCTCTTGGCTCCACTCTCTTTGGTGTTAGCTTCACTCCCAGGCTGACTCCTCACCACCCCCAATCTTCATTACAAAGGTACACACCAACATCTTCTACCAGCCCATCAACCAATACAGAAAGAGCTAACCTCTTTCCCAACAGTTCCAGAGAAAAGCCCCAAAGCTATGTCATTGACCTGGCTTGGGTCACATGCCCATTCCTGAACAAATCACTGTGGCCACAGCATTCTAATTAGCTTGGCCTGGTCACATGGGGTAAGGTACTGAGAATGGCAGAGGTGTAGTTTCACTAAGGATAATAAAGGTGCTAGTACCAGGAATGACAGGCAGACAGAGACATTGCATATTAGAGAGATTGATAAAAGGGAGACGTCCCTATATGATTAGAGAAGACTGCAAATATCATTGCATTAGCAACACATGAAAGTTGGGACTGTATAAAATGCATAAGATTTGGAAAGGGAGGGAAAAGGCACTCAAGAACAGGGACATGATAGGAGCAAGGAAAAAATGGCAGTGGAATAAAACATCTTCAGTTATACATGTTTAGCACAGAATTCCTCATCATCTCCTTACATACTTCTCCACCCGCAGTTAATGCCAGTGCCACTTTTGCCTATCCTCCATATTGCTGTCAGATTTAAGGTCATGTAATGCTAACAGGAATCTCAAATCCTCAACTATTCCTCACTACATGCAAAAAATATAATCAACATCAAAGATCTTGAAAACAGATTTGAAGACTCCCTCCTTTTACCAAATCATTTCCAGAAAGAATTCTCTCCACCCTACATATTCCCTATATCTATACCTAGGCTGCCAGCCTCTACTCACCAAGGTTACCTCTCACAGCATCCTTCTAGGTCTTGCTCAAATTCCACCTCATCCAGCAGGTTTCCCTTCTTCCTTCCCACTCTACATTTAATTCTCCTCTCCCTTGGTCTCCAATTGCACTTTGTGTTTATATCATTATTATAGTCCTTTCTGTAATATACTTGTATTAAGCTTATATTCAAATCTATCTTCATCACCAAATTGTGAGCACTTACAAGACTGTATGCCTTACATATTATAAGTACGAAAAATCTGGTTTAATTGATTTTAAATCTTGAAAGTGAAAGTTGAGTCTTTACCTCTGACTTAAGGGGAAATGTTGAGTAGGGGTATTGTGGGCAAATTGTAAAGAGCTTTGATTGGAACATATTAATCAGTTTGCAATTCATTTGATGGGGGAGAGTTTCTGACACGTTAGTGAAAAAAAATCACATAAGAGATACTGTATAATAAAGTCGAGGAAGAATTTGAGGTGGGGTAACAATTTAGAAGAATACTAAAGCATATTGAGCAATAAAAGCCAAGACTAGATTTTAAATTTAAATATAAAGGATCAGAGGACATAGTAAGGCTGGGTCTGGAAGTGACAAAACAAACTGGAGGCTGAAACAAACTGCTGGGGTTTCATGAATAGCCAGAAAACAAGAAGAAGGAAATCCTTTCTTCTCTCCTAATGGAAGAAATTAACTGGAGTCCAGCGGTCAAGGGAGAAGCATAGTTTGCAGAGGCCTTGTCCTGGCCTCTTATAGCTGAATATAGACAAGGGGGTTTATGTTATTTTTATGCCAGTTTTCTTGTCTCCAGAATAGTAATAAAAGTAAGACCAATTGTTTATTTTATAATAGGATGACAAGCATTTCTTTAATTCATTTTATTTTTTTCTCAGAAGCATTAAAATATAAGGTCTAATTGGCTAAATATTGCTCAATATATATTTGTGCATTTTGCATTGCCTCATTAAGTGCAAAAACCTTTATTGACTCTCATCCTGCTTACTCCTGACAACTTTGGTACTTTACCAAATTAATATAATTCTATTCTCAAATAATTAGTAAATCATATAGCTCCTGAGTTTTTTCCAGGAACTTTTCCAGATAAGAAGATTAATCAATGGCCTCTCCTTTGCTACTAAATAAACTACCATTTTTCAATTAGAATATAAGAAATTTAAACACCATTAATGGATTAAAATGCTGGGTTCTTTAATAACTTTGCATTCTGAACGAATAATATATTACTTTTAAGAGGATCATGAAGTTTCACTAAATAAAAGACCTTATATTTTAAATGTGTATTTTTGAATGTGAAAAATAAAAAATAAAACAATCTTGTATAAGCACCACAATCTATAAGTTTCTACAAAAAAACCATTACTGATTCTAACATTAAATGGGTAAACTTGGAAATACTGCTAACTATACCATAAAAATGAGAAAAGTTAAAATTAATGAAATATATTTTAAATTATACTATATGCTATTTCTACTTAAAAATTGTTTTGTATTGTTTTCATTTTTCAGGAAGCTACTAACGTGCTGTTCCGAAGAATAGGCTGAAAACAAAAATATAAGAATTATTAGCTATTTTGTTGGGCAATAGGCAAAAGTCTATAGCATTTTCATGAAAATATACTAAAAATATTTTTATGATATATAAAATGTACTAATTAGCTTTAAACACTAAAATCAGATTTCTTCAAAATATAAATTTGTTTTGATTCTTTATATTTATATGTTTTTATTTCATTTCAATAAACTTCCAGAAATTTGTCATTTGGAAGTAGATATGACACCTCTAAGTTATTGTACCAACAAATCATAGAATCCTTTAAATAATGGAAAGAGCTTGTCTAGTTCCGACTTAAGCTCTTTACATCAGATTGGAAGCATTTTAAGTATTCTTTTTAATACTTGAGGGGGGGTTCTTATTTTCTCTATCCATTTACAAGGTTTTGATTTCCAATAATCTAAGCCATTCTAGTTTCTAAGGATTTTGGAGAGACGAGATTGTCTTCACACAATCTGAGATGACAGTCTCATCTCAGATTTTTCACACTGAGTTCCTGTCTTTCAGATTCACAGTAATCCCAGGAATTCTAGACTGTCCTGTATTTCTGGATCTGCCCAACTCTGGCCAATATTGGGAAAAGTTTTCTTGTCCTTGGAATGAACTTTTGGAACAAGTCCAAACTCCTTATCTGCCTACCCCTCCTTCCCACTCAAAACTGCCACTACTAAGAGCAGGACTCCCCTCAACCCTGGGCATGAGTTGAGGGTTGAGGGGTTCCCTTAACTGGTGGATGCTTATTCACTGTTTACTGTATGAATGAAGTATAAAGTGTGGGAAGTCAACAACAGAACAGAACTTATTTTCAAGAAGATAAATTAGAGAATGCAAAAAAGCTACAGACTAAGGTAGCTAAGTTAACCGAACTCTCTAACAGTATTGAAAATAGCAATTCTTTACTCAGAAAATTCTAAAGGGAATACTTAATTTGACAGAACTCCTAATAAAGACATTGTAGCCAGATCCAGAGCCTTCCAGCAAGTGACACTCAGCAAACATTTGGGACAGCTGAGAGAATTCAACAAAGCCCATACCGTTGTCTCTTGTATAACATCTCCTAGTACATTCACCTCAGATCATTGTTAATCTTACTTAGCAGAAAATGTATAAACACTTACCAGGTAGTAAAATCAAATATCTTGGTATAAATGTGGCATTTCATTCATTTGAGCAGTATCTGTTGGGTGTTCTAGTAAGTAGGAAGGCTACAAGAAATAAGATGCTATGCCTTCCCTCGAAGAGTTTTCAGGATATTTGGGGAAAGAATGGAAACAGACCATTTCAATACAACATGATCACTGTCTCAGGGAGAGAGAGACAGAGAAAGACAGAGAGATAGAGACAGAGACAGAGAGGGAGGGAGAGAGATAGATAGATAGAGAGAGAAAGCATGAGGTTGCTAGCAATATGGAGGCCTTAAGCCTTGTTCAGGAGGGCTACCTAGAAGAGCAGTGGAAGAAAACTGGGAGAGGACCACTGAAGGCCTAGGGGCTACAGAAAAAATTCAAATGAACAGCTGGAATGGAAATAGTCACAATTTTAAGGGAATTGCAGGTAAGAGGTCCCTGACAAGGTAGTCTTCAAAGCATACATGAAAGCCCCTTCATGAGGAACATTTGCCATGTCCAGAGAGCATTGATACTTCATTGTACAGCACCAGGTAACAGAGCACTTTTATACTCCCCTCAGTTCCAACCCTGGTGGGGTGAAAAACCTCTGTTCCTGGGATAGGGAGGGGGAAAGAGACCCAACATGGGCCATTTCACGCTGAGACTTAAAAATCAGTCTTCCTAAGGCAAATCTAGTTTACTGTTCATTCCGTGATACTTCCTTTCTGTTGGAAAACTAAATTCCAAAAACTGCAATTCCAGCATCTATGGAACAAATTCCTACATTTGGGTTCTGGAAGAGATACAAAAATATTCTTCACACCAGAACATTGTAAAAACCATAAAATTGTCCACCATCTGTATTCTTTTCTTACCTAAAGGTTTAATTCAGCCCACTGGAGTTTTTTGTCAAGATTTTTTCTGTCGGTTTTTAATAAGGAAATTTTCTAATACAAGTTATATGGCAGTAAAAGGAATTTCTAAAAATTGCTTCTTAGCCACAGACTTTGTTAAAAAGTTCCTGTTTTAACTGCTTTAGGCTTCTGGCTGTCTGCTTTTTAAGAACTTTCTAGAATTATCATAATAATTGCTTATTCCAGATAAATTACAATTTAATTACTACTTTTAAAAATGCTTGAATTATTGGAATCCATGGGCAATACAGCTTCACATATCCCTTATTCATATGCTAAGCAACTTTTATTTTTGCTTTTTTTTTGCATTTAAATAATATTTCTCTGAACATTCTGTCTCAGAAATTGATGTTTAAATTCTTAAAAATAATTTGTATTGTAAGAAGTGGCTATCTAGCTCTTGAACAAGTCATAAAAATCCTTTGATGTGTGAATATTCTTCTACCTAAGACCTGAAATGTTGGCGAAGTAAATATGTTGTTCCAATTTTGGTCAAAGTAAGAAACAGAGAATAAAAAGTTAATAAGAATAGCTTCTTGTATTTCTCATAGTAAGTGAAATGTTTATATCTTGTACTACTGTCTCTACTCATTCCTAAGTTCCATCACCTTGTGATCATTGCAATGACTTCTAGATGGTCCATCTGTTTTTACCTTTTATCCATTTTATCCCCAAAAGTGCTATTTAAAATACCCCTAGCACTAATAATAACAATAATCAATAATAAAGTAAAGGTTTATCACATGTTCACTACATGCCAGACACTATGCTGTGTGTTCTACATGGACCCCTTCCTTACAGCAATCCTATGAGGATAACCTTATTCCCTTCTCCAAATGAGGAAACTTGAAATGTTGAAGGGTTAGGTTAAATTCCCAAGTTCACAGAGCTACTAATGGTAAAGCTGGGATTCAAATACAGACAATTTAACTCCAGAGCCCAAATTCCAACATTTAATTGCTTCCCACTTTTCCTCAAGCATGGGCAAGTGCTTCATTGGGAAGAGTTTTTAATCCAAATTCCTGTTCAAATTCTTGGTTTCTACTTTACCACTTCTATGCCCTCAGGCAAGTTCTTAGTTTCCATTATTCTCAGTTTCTTCAACTATAAAATGTGGAAAGTGTGGCATCTGAAGACTGATGGTATCATATATATGACATGTAACACAGTGCCTAACAGGCGGTAAAATGATAGCCACTCTTGTTTTTATTTCCATAATGTGGCCTATATCATGTCAATCCCTGGCCCAGTAAACCATTAGGCTTCTTATTACACTGGAACAGTGCCTGGCATGTAATAAGCACCATGTGAGTGCTAATTATTAGAATTATTGGCTGGGCACTGGGCCACCTAGAACAAAGACAATTTCCCAGCTTCACTTGCAGTGAGACTGATCAACTTCTGTGCAGTGGGTTACAAAAACAGACATTATCTCGTGGCATATTCCAGAAACTGACCTTAAAACATAGCTATTATGCATCCCTTTGCCTTTTCTTCATCCCTTTCTGTTTTTCCTGCTACATGGAGCAAGATGGCTCCTCAGACCTGGAGGATAAAGGCCAGTGCCTTTTATTGCTCCATAACTTGTGTTAGAAAATCTCCTTACTAAAAATCTACAGAAAAATCTTGACAAAAAAAAAATTCCAGTGGATTGAATTAAAACTTTAGGTAAGAAAAGACTAAGATGGTGGACAATTTTATGGCTTTTACAATGTCCTTGTGTGAAGAATATTTTTATACCTCTTCCAGAACCCAGAGAGCTCAGCTGAAAGGAGTTTGGGTTCCTGACATTGTGGTGCCCTATACCAGCCCTTGCTCCTTTAGGGTTTCATTGTTATTTGGTGGTTATCCTAAATCTCCTGCTTTCATCAGATGTCTGAGATGGCAAAATTTGAAAGGATCAAGAGAACAGAGAGTTAATCCTTCCTAATGGGAAAGGTGGACAATGCCAAGGTTAAAATACCACATGCATCTTTGAGTTACTACTATACCCTCCTGAATGGAAATGCTTAAACTTTAATCTGAGGCCAGGCGCAGTGGCTCACGCCTGTAATCCCAGCACTCTGGGAGGCCGAGGCAGGCGGATCACGAGGTCAGGAGATCGAGACTATCCTGGCTAACACAGTGAAATCCTGTCTCTACTAAAAATACAAAAAAATTAGCCAGGCATGGTGGCGGGCACCTGTAGTCTCAGCTAGTCGGGAGGCTGAGGCAGGAGAATGGTGTGAACCCAGGAGGTGGAGCTTGCAGTGAGCTGAGATCGCGCCACTGCACTCCAGCCTGGGTGACAGAGTGAGACACATCTCAAAAAAAAACCCAAAAAACTTTAATCTGAATCCATTATGTGTTGGGTTGGGTTGGGGAACCTACCAAAACAGTGGGAGAGTCTTGCCCTTTTTCTAAGATCATCAGTGGGCATTTTCAGCTTCCCCATTATGGTAGTAGCTGCAAGGAGTGTTCAGTCTCCAGTGAAAGAAATATTAAGATTTATTCCCCCAATTTCCCCTCCCCAGAGAGTAGCTACAGACACACTGTGTAAGACCAAATAGGAAAAGTCTGCCACAGGGGACACAGTAGGTACTTGAATACTTGTGGGCAGTCTAACCAGCTACAAACCTCTTGTTGCCGTACTTGCAAGTCCTAATACAGTACTGTAGTTATTATAATTCCATCATTCTGAAATTAGAAAGATGGTCATGGAGAAACTGTTCTAAGAACGCCATTCACCCATGAATGTGACTTTATTAGAGGTTTTTTTTTAGGTTAAGGACTATGTATTCTTTCAATTTCTCTAAAGTGCTTAGCACACACTCTGCCCATGGTAAGTGTTAAATAAACTTTCTGATAAACCAATGATTGGGTAGCATGATGAAACTTTTCCTATCCTGCTTTTTGAGATTAAGAAATCTTTTAAAAATATTACAGAAACTGCACTTTATCCTGACTTACAGCCTTAATGTTTGAAGTAGCAGTGTATAAAATTCACACCCAGTTATAGACTGAGTAATTATGGTTGCTATGGTAATGGGCTCTGTGCCTATGAGCAAAAAAAAAAAATTCCTTTTGTGCAAGATATTTATGACTGTGCCTGGCTACATGGCAATAGTATTTTCCTTTGGTTTTTCATTACAGTAACTTATGCATTTAGGCAGATGATCCTTTATATATGTAAACGCTATAAATTCTTAGGAAGAAAATAAATTTATTAAGTTTTTCACATCAAAAATTTCTAGTATGATTATGAGTTCAATTTTCAAGTCAAAGTAATCCTTAAAGGATTTAATTTCAAATAAGAACTATGTACAAAATATAGATTTAAGTTAATTTTCACTGTATGAAATGTACAGTATACATAGACCAACTCCTTTAACAAGAATTTCTGGTATGTCTTAAAGGGCCATGGGTGGTTAGAGGGAGATCCCCAAACAAACAATTCAAAATTAAGAGTTTAAAAAGCAACAATCAAGACACATATCCTCCTAAGTGAATTTGAATTGGACACTGGAAAATTTAAAAAGGTCAGTTACTATGAAGAAGGTAAAACAATATTTACATTAATCAGACAGCAAAGTAACAAACTGACTTAGAGGAAGGAAAATAGTAAAATACAAAAGACTAAGTTAGCAGATCATTTTGATATCCAGATGTGCTGAAATGATGGACACTGAGAAGAAAGAATAGACAAAACTTGGCAACAGATCTTGGTATGAGATAAATATCCCATGAGTAGTACATAAAAGCCTGGAGAGAGAGGGGAAGGATTGTAAGTGTCCTAGTTCTGACAGCTGCTCTTTCATCCTATGCCTTTAAAACAAAGGGAACAAAGAAGGGAACAAAGAATGTAGAAGCCGGGGTATGGAGGGTTGACTTCTGGCTGTCCCTCCCTGTTTCCCTTTGTTAATATATTGCTAGTAGACATGTCTACTTCTGGTTGCTGATGACATAAAATTCACCTCTATTTCTTGGAAGCACTATTCCATGTTGTGAGCTAAAGGGGATTGTACTGATCTTGAAGATAATAAATCTGTTTGCTTCAAAGCTTTCACCGATTTTATTGCTGTATTTCCAACACATTTCCACATATGGTATGATATTTAATTTGCAAAATAAATCCGTAAAGCAGGAATTACTAACCTAATTTTGCAGATGAGAAAACTGAGGCTTAAAGTTGTTCAAGGTCAAAGTCACGATGTCCATCATGCTGTAGCTCAATGAATGAGTCTCCCATTGTTTCATGTTGTTTTATTTCTACTTTCTCAATCCATGTACAAGATAGATTTACAAACTACTGTTTTATGTTGGTTGTATGAATTTCAATACATTTACTGTTAGAAATAACAAAAGGTCTTAGACTGCCAGATGCTGTTCCCATCAACTCTACTTAATTCATAATATAGCTGAACTCTGTCATAAATCTAATAACGATGTGGACATTAGCCAGAAGTATGATGTGGCTGAACCTCACCACTGAACACAAAATGAGAATTCACCTCATCTTTTCATTTGAATTTATTTCTACTAAAATATATGTATTATTTTTCTTGATTTCTAACCAGGCCCCTTCTGAAGAAACCTGGTTAACTCTGAATTGTAGTAACAATTTTGAATCTTCCTGTATTTAGCAATAAAAGTTACTGCTAATTGTAATAACAATTATGAGGAAAAATTTATTTAAATGCTTCATAGAAAGTGAATTTTCATTTAATAGAAAAGAAATAAAAAATCTGTTTCAGACTGTTTGATTTCTCTATTAGGCAATTGACCCTAACTAGTATATGGTGATTTTGAGTATTAAAAAAGAAGTTATAATTTTCCAGAATATTAATGTTTATTATTTTGAAAGCAAGTAAAATTCTCCAGTAGGAAGATTAATAAAACAATTCATTAAAATTCTCATCAGAAAATCCTATGCTTTCAAATGTATCTGCTCAAAGATGTCACTCTATGTGCGGCAAAGCTTTGTTTTACTTGATCAAGAAATGAATGTGACTTTATGATCTTGTATTCAACTGTGAACAGCTGCTCATTAATAAAAAGCCATTAAAGTCCAAGTCAGAACAGCAGGTCTAAAATTGTGTTTGAGGGAAAAAAAAAAAACCCACCCTTTGGTGAAAAGCCAGGGAACTGGGTTGGGAAAGATCTGGAAGCAGAGGGCTGTGTTTGCAGTCTGCTTCTACCTCCTGGGCCAGGTCAGGTGACAAGGCCAGAGTTAGCCCCAGCTGGAGAAGTCAGAACGAAGCCTATGTAGGCTTTGAAAGGGGAGAGTAAGTGGTGGGCTGGAGGTTGATAGTGTGAATAAATCAAGCTGGTAATTGGGCAGAGGCTGATCAGAAGCGTTAAAGTGAGCAAAATGGTTTGGACACAGAGCAGACAGAATTTACTATATTCCATTGAGTAAAAGAAATTCATATACCAGGTTCTATCCCTTATGTTCCTCCCATTTGACATTTGGTGGTTTCCTACCCCCGTCCCACACAAGCTTTGGGGAGAGGACAGGACTTAAAGTTCCCTGTTCCCAAGAGGTGGTCCCTAAACCCAATCCCAAATTATTGACTTGTGATCCCAATTATGGGCTTACTATTTAACAAGTAAAGATGATTTTAAAATATTATTTTATAGGTATTACTAAAGTAAATTTTAAATTTGCAGTCTTTAGCGAGCTTTGTTTTCTGTTTTGCTATTGTGTTGGGAAACAAGTACTCAGTAACTAGCTGTTTCTGGAAAAGTATATACCTTTCGTTTTGTTTCATTTGGAAATGGCAAATTTAATAAAGAAAACTGAAGAATCAGGAAAAAGAAGAAAATATCCTTGGGCATAATAAATTGTCTAAAGCAATCAACTCTTTAAGAAAAAAAAATTTAAACACGTTTATATCCGAATATAGGTTATTTTGGATTTTTTTTTTTTTTTTTTTTTTGGAGTCAGGGTCCTGCTCTGTCTCCCAGGCTGGAGTGCAGGGCCCAATCATGGCTCACTGTAGTCTCGACCTCCCAGGCTCAGGTGATTCTTCCCACCTCAGCCTTCTGAGTAGCTGGGACTACAGGCATGCGCCACCAAACCTGGCTAATTTTTAAATTATTTGTAGAAACAAGAGTTTCGCCCGTTGCCTGGGCTGGTCTTAAATTCCTGGGCTCAAGCGTTCCTCCTGCCTCGGCCTCCCAAAGTGCTGAGATTACAGGCATGAGTTACCGTGCCCAGCTAGATAACTCGATTTTTTAAATCCAAAAAAAATTTAGAAATTTTATATTGAAATTTAGGCATTAGAATTCTAGAGATTAAAGTTAGAGCAGGTGTTTAAGGGACTGACAGGGGTTGCATGGCCTTTGGGAAATGCAATTACCGGAAACGATACTGTAGTAATGCAATAGTAATGCAGTAGTAGTAGTAGCTGCAGCAACAACTGTTATCTATGAATGTTTGCTATGTGCCAGGCTCTGTGCTAAGAGAGCTTTGCAAGCATTACTACTGCATGAAGTAGGCACTATTATGGCCATTTTACTGATGAGGAAATTGAGGTGAAGAGATTAAATAATTTTACCCAACTTTACACAGAACCATTCCAGAGCATGAGCCATAAACACATCTTTCCTGTCTTGGAAATTAAATTATTAATAAAAAACGTGGTGCAAATTGGAAAGAGGACGGTTGTGGTAGATTATCACAAAGTTAAGTGGGTAGGTGGTTGCTGGGTCAGGGTGGGAGAACAAAGGCAGCTGTAATAAAAAAAAAATTAAAGGCATATAAAGAAAAAGGCTGGTTGAGGAACAATTTGCATAAACTGATTTTGGCCTTAGACCCTATTCACTTCTCCCTCACCAGTCACTTTGCAACTGTGGAGCATAGTATTCTGAGGGTCCCCTGCACATAACAACCCCTTTCATAGCATACAAGATAAAAAGAAGAATCAGGCTGCAAAGAGAGAAGCACTGAAGGAAAGAGCATCTCAGGTCGAAAGAAGGGCAAGTCCAAGGTGCATGTGAGGAACAAATGCATGGACACGGTGAAGTGCCACTTCTTCATTTCTAGTTCAACACAATTCAATTAAAAATTACTGGGAGGAGGCTACGTGTTGAATTAAACAGCATTCCACATCTTTGAGGTGGCGGAATGACTGAGGGGAGGGGGTCTGTCTAGCCACATCCAAATCTTCCTGAGACAGAGGGAGATCCCTCATTTGTTGCAGTGTATTTTCCTTGGTCGCATCTGATACAGGGGTTCTGTGGGTTGAACAGAAAGGGACTCGGCTGGAGGGGAGGCACTCTGCATAGAAGGAAAGTAGGGACATCTGGCAGAAGCAGGCGCTCCGAGAATAAACAGTCAAAGCAGCTCGCAATAGTCCCAAAAAGCTACCCCTCACCGAACCTGGCGTGCCTGTCGCCGCTTGCCCCGCTCCCAGGGCTCATTGGCTCCCAGTCTCGACGTCAGACCCGTAGCCTCTCACCTATTGGGCCAGCCAGGACCTGAGGCGGAGTGCAGAAGCGACGGCCTGGAGACAGCCGAGAGCCGCCTTCCAGGAGGGCTGGGGGCGGGGCTAGAGGAGGGGCTGGGGGCGGGTTTCCCGATGAAGGGGCGGCCATGGCAGCTGCGCAGAGGCAACGCAGGCTGCTACGGAGCGCGCGCCCGGCTTTGAATGAGCGGGGCTGGGAGTGAACGGGCGGAGCGCGAGCTCGAGGAAGAGACAGGCAGCGCGCGTGAGCGCGCCTTGTGTGCGCGCGCGGCCCGCGGCAGCTCGGAGCCTCCGCCGGGCGGGCGGGGAGGGGGAGGGGCAGGTGAGTGTGTGCGGTTCGCGCGTGCCTGGGAGGGGCTTTCCTCTCCCTACCCCCATCCCGACCCCAGCCCTAGCCTCTGGGGCATCGTCTGCCCTTCGCCGTCGGCCCTCCGCCTAGCCGCGCACTTCCCGCCCTCCCACCTTCCTTTCGCCCTTCCACCAGACCTCCCTCGACGCCCGACAGCTGCTCTGGGTACTGTTTCCGGGTCAGGGTGACCTCTAGGGTGAGGAAACTGCGACTGGGAGCGGGACCCAGGCGTGCAGCATTCGCCATGCTCCGCTCACGCGTGGGAGACTGGGCTGTGGGGTACCGGCCCGGAAAGCACGCAGCCTCCAAAGCCGCCTTCCTCAGGGAAATTTGCGTGACCTTACTGCCCTCCGTCTACAGGCCTTGTACCTCCCCAGGCCGATTTTTCCACAATTTAAACCCCAGTTCACCTGGTATCCAGCTCCAGCAACTTAGAGCGTTTCACGTCACGCCGGGCGCCAGGCGTCGACTTGTATAACCTGAAAACGCTCCTGTTTTTCTCATCTGTGCAGTGGGTATGATTTTTTTTTCATCAACAAATTTCACGTGGGTAATCTGAAATGAAACCACTTAAGTTATGAAACTCTTTCCTTTTGAGTTATTCTGGAGACCTTACTCCGCCTTCGGAACCGCCCCAGTGGTGTCACATACTTGAGGGCCTGACTCTCGGTTGCCAGACATGGCACAGAATGTTCGATTTTACTACCAGCTCTCACACTCCGCTTCTGTTTCCCCTTCTCTTACGGGCCGCTGCTCAAACCTTTATTTATCAAATTTAAGTGAGTTCAGGTAAATCTTATTTTGGGAGCTTTGTAATATTTTCTAACCCACTTCAGAGAGTTATAGTTTGAGGATATTCTGGACTGTACTAGATCATATGGTTTTCAAATTTTGGTATGAAAAGATTCGGAAATAGAGTTTTAGAAATACAGCACCTGTTTAGTATGTACCGAACACAGATTTTGGCTTTGCTTGTTTTGTGAATTGTGATGTATTGAGGCTACTTGAAAGGACCTCTAGCAGTTTACCGAGAATTTCAACAAGAAAAGATATAATACATTTGATCTATCAGTTTCTAATGTAGCATTCTTTTTTTTTAATTGTAGTAATTTTTTTTCCGTTAGCATGGCAGAGCTCTCATTCCTGATTTCCTAGAGTTGTCATTTCTTCAAAAAGCCTTAATGAGGATACATTGCCTCATAGTTTTGAATCTCATTCTGATATACCTCAAATTTTTGTCTTTGTAATTTTTAAGGAAATTTAATGTTAAGATTAGATTATATTAACATTGTTCCGTTCTAGAAAGTGTTTTAAAGCAACTAAAGTGTAAAGTAGCGTAAGATACTTATCAAATTGGTGATCTAGAGGGCATTTCAAAAATCGCATTGAGGCAATGTGCACACAATTAAAAGGTTTCTTAAGTAGGATATGATGTGGGGAGAGCCTTGGGGTTTCGGGTCAGTCTCTTTAAATCCTGGGTAAGTGAATCTAAGTCTGTCAACCTCATCTATTAAACGGGAGTAGTGAAAAACCTACCTCTTTTGGTTGTCCTTAGGATTCCAGTGAGGTGATCGAACATTGTCTTGAGCGTTCAAGTGCTCAAGGAATGTTAGTTTCCTTCCATTCAACAAATATTTGAGTACCTACTATGTGCCCGGCTTTGACTGAGACCTATAAATACCAGAATGAGCAAGACTGATGGACGTCCTGCCTCCTTAGTTTATTGCATTCCTCAGGGATAAGTTTATGGGCAAGCTCATGACAACTGGGAGTGAACGCAGAGTTTCCCCATGCGGAGTTGGTAGTATTTCCCAGCTTCCAAATCCAAAGTAGCGACTGAAACATAGTAGGTGCTAATATATATTCATTTAGATGAATCGGGACATTAAGTAAATACAGGTCTCAAAGGATATTCCTGCCTGCCAGTCAGTGTAATTGATAAAATCAAAGTGTGGCTTGATCGCATTTTCCCTGTTTTAGTGCAACTGGTTGGAAAATTTATCTTGGAAGTGGTAGTATCACTGAATTATTAAGAATGTTCCTTGTTCATGAGATGTTCTTGGCTTTTGAATTAAATATACCTAGGTTTGAATGGAGTCACTGGATGTGCTTACTCTGTGTTTAATTCAATGAAACAAGGACAATAGTATCTATGTCATAAGATGGCTTTTTGAGTTGTGTGTTAACTTTCGATAGTGCATGGTTCATAGTAGACAGTCAATGAGTATCAGTTCTCCTCTTTTATTAATCACAAAAGAAAATTTTCCGCAGAATGAGGATATTCTTTATTGCTAGGGAGAGAATTCTATTCTGTAATCACTAAAAGACCCAGTTTCTATTTTTTATTGGGAAAAAAAAACCTTTAAATTTTACCTCCAGTTAGCATTGAAGTTATTCAAGTTGGCGAATATTTATTAAACAATGACACTAACAATATTTGGAAAGGTGATGGCTGTGGTTACCAGGGCTCTTTATGAAATTTATTCTCAACTTTTATTCATGTATATCCTAAAACTGACAGTCCCAAATGGTAAATATCATTTTTCTTCACAACATACTGATAGAGTATCTCCTTGATTCTATTTCCTTCCCTGCCAAGTACCACATGTTCTGTAGTCTCTTTTCTGGCTCTTTTTTCTTATAATTTTTCAGAAAATTTAGGCTCATTTTCATTTGAGAAAGTTTTCTTTTGATTGAGAGTTTTGTTCTTGACAAATCAGCTTTAAATGAAGTGGTTGTTCACCATCATAATTTTTCAGATTATTCTACTCATAATGAAGCAATCAAACTTTTTTTTCAAGTCTTACTTTGCAAATGGTAACTGAAGGTACCAAATGAATAAAATACTCTAGAGAAGGGTTGTACAGGGCAAAGTAAGGTATAGAAATAACCATAATACAAAATAAAAAATGTTGTTTCTCGGGAAGAGTAAAATACTAGAATTAAGAAGACTTTACAGTACTCCAGCAAGAGGTAGTAAAGGCTTATGCTAGATAGATTACAGTGGAAATAGGAAAGAATATGGGCAGTACTGGGAAATTGAATAGGGTCTTTTTGGCAATTAGGTGTAAGGAGAAAGAAAGGAGGAGTCAGCATTGTTGCATGATTTGAACTTGAGTAAACCACTGGTTGGGATGTTTTTGACAGAAGTATTTAAATAACTCGAGTACAATTTTTAATATTCTGGTTTTTTTTTTTTTTTTTTTTTTTTACAGTCACTGTTCTTTTCATCCTGTCAATTAGTAGGCCACTTCCAGGTTAGGCATTCAGTAAATCTTTCAGCTTATATGGAGAGACAGCCTCCATATGTACAAAACTACTTGAGTATTGCTAAGGTAACATTTTGGAGCCCTGTATTTGTACCTTAATAGCCTACAAGCCCCTTCTGACCCTAGAAATAGAAAAGACTAGTGCACGTTTTGCCTTTCCTTAGAAGAAATTGGCAATGATGCCTCTACAGAGCAATCAAGATCAGATACTATGAGAGTTAAGTATGTTTTTCTGGCTTTCTGATTTTGTTTTGTTCTTATTTTTTATGTGTTTGTTTGGAACTTTCGTATTGAGGTATAGCATAGAAACAGTACATACAGTCAAGTATGTGGTGTTACTACTCAGATTGAGATACTAGATCTTAGCTCTCTAATGCTTCAGTATACCCTATCAGAGATGACCATTATTTTTTTACTATATAATTTTTAACCTATTCAATGTAATATTTTATTAGGTAAAAAGCTGCTTTTTTCAAGACTTTAGGAGTCTTGAATCCCCATGAAATGCATTTTTAAAAAGCATGGGCTGGGCACGGTAGCTCACACCTGTAATCCCAGCACTTTGGGAAGCTGAGGCAGGCAGATCACTTGAGGCCAGGAGTTCGAGACCAGCCTAGCCAACATGGCGAAACCCCGTCTCTAGTAAAAATACAAAAATTAGCGGGTGTGGTGGCATGTGCCAGTAGTCTCAGATTTGGGGGTGGCTGAGGCACGAGAATAGCTTGAACCCAGGAGACAGAGGTTGCAGTGAGCCAAGATTGTACTGCCACACTCCAGCCTGGGTGACACAGCAAGACTCTATCTCAATTAAAACAAAAAAAGTATGTTATAGTACAAGGATGGTGTATTTATCCAGGATGATTTTACTCCTTATGTTTCTAAATGTTATTGCTTATCTTATGCTCATGTAAGGTAATTAAAAAACTAATTAACATTTCAATTTTAAAAAGGTGTATATAGCTGTCTCTTTAATGTGGTCACATGATAATTATTACTTAAGTTAGGTTTTATCCCCTTTTAAGTAAGTATGTGTAGAACTGAAGTCCAAATATACTGCTTATGCTTTTTTATTTTGGGAAAAATAAACTATCAAATTACTGTATGTTTTTTCTTTTTGTTTTAAGAAGTCAGCACTCTAAATAATTGTATTAATCAAGTGTTGTGATTGTTTCTAAAGGTGTTACTAATGGATTGAGAGGCCAGTCTGTTTTAGTTGTGATTTTGTTATTACCTGGTTGTTTCACCTTGAGCAGAACCGTTAACTTCAGTGTATCTTAGTTTCCTCATTTAGAAAATTTAAGAAGTTGGATGACGTATTCTCCAGCTGTTCCAATGACAGGAATCATGATTCTGAATACATAGTAATTCTCCTCCTTTGACAAAGAAAAGGCAAGGAAAAGCTAAGACATGAGATTCCATTATCAGTAATGTTATTCCTGTAAGTGTGTGCACATATGCACACACATATGTATGTTTGCCTGTGTATTTCTTGTGACTTGATTTAACATGTGGTCTGTTCTACCTCTCAACAGTGGAAAAATGACTATCTCTCATGGATTAACAGATTTTTTTCCCTCTTTCGTGTGTATTTTGAGGCTCTTAGTCGGGACATTGTCATAGTTACTTAAGTTTTCAACTTTAACTTGTGCCAAAACTTAAGAAAATTTTAAAATTAAATAGTGATTATTAGGGTAAATATATGCAGTACATATATAGTATACAATATATGCAATACATATATAGTATAGGTGACTAAGATGTATAAGAAAAATTTGGAAATTAAGAACCATGTTTAAAAAGGATACAGACCGGGCGTGGTGGCCCACACCTGTAATTCCAGCACTTTGGGAGGCCGAGGGGGTGGATCACTTGAGGTCAAGAGTTCGAGATTAGCCTGGCCAACATGGTGAAACCCTGTCTCTACTAAAAATACAAAAATTAACCTGGTGTGGTGGCAGGCATCTGTGGTCCCAGCTACTCAGGAGGCTGAGACAGGAGAATTGCTTGAACCCGGGAAGCGGAAGTTGCGGTGAGCTGAGATTGCACCATGGCACTCCAGCCTGGGCAACAGAGTGAGACTGTGTCTCAAAAAAAAAAAAAAAAAAAAAAAAAAAAAGGCTACCAAAATAATACCAGTTTTACCTTTTTTTTTTTTTGAAACGGAGTCTCACTGTGTTGCCCAGGCTGGAGTGCAGTCGTGTGATCTCGGCTCACCGCAACCTCCACCTCCCAGGTTCAAGTGATTGTCCTGCCTCAGCCTCCTGAGTAGCTGGAACTACAAGCATGTGCCTCTGCACCTGGCTAATTTTTGTATTATTAGTAGACGCGGGATTTCACCATATTGGCCAGGCTGGTCTCGAACTCCTGACCTCGTGATCTGCCCACCTCAGCCTCCCAAAGTGCTGGGACTACAGACATGAGCCACTGCGCCCAGCATAGTTTTATCATTTTTAGAATCTTTATTCCTATCATTGCTATGGCTGTAGTTTTCAATTCCTATATCATCTCTTTCATAAAGACATATATCTTGTTATTTAATCATAGGGAGGCAGTATGAGTGTGATATTTAAGGACTGAAACACTACAACCAGACTCTTTGGGTTCAAATTCCAGTTCTATAACTTATCAGTTCTGTATCTTTGGCAGCTTACTTAACCCCGCTGTGCCTTAGTTTTCTTATCTGAAGTAGAGACAAAATAGTACTTGCTTCAAGTCCTTCCCAGGGTTGTTGTGAGCATTGAATTAGTTATTACATGTTAATCACTAAGAAGAATGCTTTTTATGAAATATAAAGTAAGCTATTACAGTATATTGAAATGCTATTGTGAAATCAGATTTCTGTTTTTAGAGAAGTTCTGAAATAATGTTTCTTTTCACTAATTGTCCTAGTTTCCTAATGGAAGTTGGCTTTCTAGAAAGTAACAAATAATTGATACAAGATTATGATGGTGTTAATGAGTTTTTAAAATAGTATTCTAACCAGAATATGAACACTCTTCTAATTTAAGTGACATAATATTGTTCAAAAATGTCTTCGTGTAGATTGTTTTAACAGCTCTTTTGAGCTCTAATTGAAATACAATAAACTGTATATAATTAAAGTATACAATTTGATTAGTTTTGATGAATATATATACACTCACCTATGAAACCACCGCAATTGAAGCAGTAAGTATATCCATTACCTCCAAAAGTTGTGTCATGTCTGTCAGTGATCCTTCCTTCCCACTTCTGCCTGCCTCATTACAAGGCACTGCTGATATTTTCTGTCACTCTATATTTGTTTATAATTTCTCGAGCAAGCTTGTCCAGTCTGCTTCCTGTGGGCCTCATATAGCCCAGGATGGCTTTGACTGCAGCCCAATGCAAATTAGTGAACTTTCTTAAAACATTATGAGATTTTTTTGCAATTTTTTTAGGCTTATCAGCTCTGGTTAGTGTTAGTGTATTTTATGTGTGGCCCAAGACAATTCTTTTTCCAGTGTGGCCCAGGGAAGCCAAAAGATTGGACACCCCTGTTCTAGAGCTTAAAAAATACTATGTATGGAATCATACAGTGTATATTTTTTTGGTGGTCTGACTCTTTTCATTCAGTATAATTATTCTGAGATATAGTCATGCTATTACTTGTAACAATAGTTCATTCCTTTTTATTGCTGAGTAGTAGTCTGTTGTATTTATATACTACAATTTGTTTATCCACTCACCTGTTGATATACATTTGTGTTGTTTCCAGTTTGGAGCTATTAAATAAAAATAAAGCTGCTATTCAAATACAAGTCTTTTATTTATTTATTTATTTCAATTTTTTTTTTGAGACGGAGTCCTGCTCTGTCACCAGGCTGAAGTGCAGTAGCTCAATCTCAGCTCACTGCAACCTCCGCGTCCTGCATTCAAACTATTCTCCTGCCTCAACCTTCAAATACAAGTCTTTATATGGCTATATACTTTTCTTTATCTTGGGTAAATTACTGGGAGTAGAATGGCTGGGTCATATGGTAGATTGTTTTCAAAGTGGTTGTACATTTTACTTTCCCACTACCAAAGTATGAGCGTGCCAGTTGTTCCAAATCCTCACCAGTACTTGCTATGGTCATTATGTTTAGTTTGAATCATCCCAGTAGGTATGTAATAATTTCTCACTGTGGCTTTAATTTGCATTTTTCTAATGATTAAAGATGTTGACTATCATTTAATGTACTTATTTACCATTGTATATGTTCTTTTTTTTTTTTTTCGAGATGGAGTCTCACTCTGTTGCCCAGGCTGGAGTGCAGTGGCGTGATCTTGGCTTACTTCAAGCTCTGCCTGCCAGGTTCACGCCATTCTCCTGCCTCAGCCTCCTGAGTAGCTGGGACTACAGGTGCCCGCGACCATGCCTGGCTAATTTTTTGTATTTTTAGTAGAGACAGGGTTTCACCGTGTTGGCCAGGATGGTCTTGATCTCCTGACCTCATGATCCACCCGCCTTGGCCTCCCAAAGTGCTGGGATTACAGGTGTGAGCCACCACGCCCGGCCTTATATATGTTTTTTGATGAAATGTCTAGTTAGACCTTTTGCTCGTTTTTAAATTGAGTTTTTAAAAATTATTTTTGAATTTTGAGAGGTTCTTATATATTCTGGGTTTAAGTCCCTTATCAGACATATGCTTTGCAAGGATTTTTCTCTCAGTCTGTGATTTGTCTTTTCATTCCATTAATAGTGTTTTTGAATTGTAGTTTTTAATTTTGATAAAGTCCAATTTACTAATCTTTTATTTTATGGATTGTGCTTTTGTTGTACTACCTAAAAATCTTTGCCTAACCCAGGGTCACAAAGTTTTTTTTTTTTTTTCTTGCAAATTTTGTAGTTTCAGACTACATTTAGGTCTATAATCTATTTTTAATTACTTGTAACTGGTGCCAGATATATATTGAAAGTTTTTGTTTTGATTTTTTCCATATGGATATGGATATCCAGTTTAACCAGCACTTTTTTTTTCTTAGTAACTATTCTTTTCTCTCTGAATTACCTTTGCATCTTTATCAGATTTCAGTTTTTGTATATACGTGGGTCTATTCCTATACTTTCCATTGATCTATTCGTGTATTTTGATTCCAATACTACACAGTTTTGATTACTGAAGCTTTATAACAAGTCTTGAAACCAGATAGTGCTAGCTGTTTTACCTTGTTCTTTTTCAATGTTGTTTTGGCTGTTATATACGTTCTTTGCATTTCCATATGAATTTTAGAAATTAGCTTGTCAAGTTTTAAAGAAAAAACCTGCCCAGATTTTGGTTGAGATTGCCTGGAATCTATAACTCATTTTGGGAAATGTTGATATCTTAATAAAAATATTCTGTCTCTGAAAAAGTCTTTTTAATATAGGCCTTTTAACTGTCTCAGCAATATTTGATAGTTTTCAGTAATCAAGTCCTTAATTAGATTTGTCCTCAAGTATCATTTTTTATGCCTATATAAATTTTTTTAACGTTTCAATTTCTTATTGATTGTTGTTAACGTATAGAAATACAATTAATGGTAGATCCCGTTGAATTTTCCACATAGAGTATCACACTTTTATTTCTGCCTTTCCATTCTGGATGCCTTTTATTTCTTTTCTATTTTTTTCTTTTTTTTTGCTGGATTGCATTGGCCAGAACTTCCACTACAATGTTGACTAAAAGTAGAAAAAGCAGACGTGCTTGTGTTGTTCATGATCTTAGGGAGAAATTATCAAATTTTTTTACCATTAAGTCTCATATTACTGTAGGTTTTTCATAGATGTTCTTGATCAGGTTGAGAAAGTTCCCTTATACTTTGCTGCAATTTTTTTTTTAACAGGAATGGATGTTGAGTTTTGTCAAAGGCTTTTTCTGTCTCTATTGAGATGTTTATATGGTTTTTTGTTTTTAGTTTGCTAATATAGTGAATGGCATTTGATTTTTAAATGTTAAACCAATCCAACATTTCCAAACTAAGCACCAGTTTTTCACAATGTAGTATCCATTTATATATTGTTGGATTTAATTTACTAATATTTGGCTAAGGAGATTTGTGTCTAGATTCATAGAATATTAATAGTTTTCTTTTCTAGTAATATCTTTGGATTAGTATCAGTGTAATACTGGCCTCAAATAATGAGTTGGGGAAATATTCCTTCTTCAGTTTTTTGGCAGTTTGTATAGAATTGGTATTATTCCTTCCTAAGTGTTTTGTAGAATTTACCAGTGAAGCCATCTGTGTCTGGGAGATTTTTATAACTACAAATATAATTTCTTTAATAGATATATAGATTTTCAGGTTGTTCTTATGCTTTAGTAATTTGTGTCTTTCAGGGAAGTTGTCCATTTCATCTCACTTGTCAAGTAAATACAGGCACAAAGGTGTTTGTAATAGTTCTTCAGTATCCATTTAATATCTGCAGACTCTAACAATGTTATCTGTCTTGTTTATGATATTGGCAAAAGTCTGTTATTAAGGACACGTGTTTTAGATTGTTATGTACTTTTTATTAATTGACCCCTTTATCACTGTGAAATGACCACTTTTATACCTGGTAATGTTATTTTTCCTATAATCTGTCTGTCTAACATTGAAATAGTCACTTCACCTTTCTTTTGATTAGTGCTAGCATAGTATATTTTCTCCTATCCTTTTACTTTTAACCTATTTGTGTCTTTTTATTTAAAATGCATTTCTCATTGGCAGCATGGAGTGGGGCGGTCTTTCTTTCTTATCCAATCTAACAATCTCTGCTTTTCAATTGGAATGCTATACAATTTGCATTTAATGAGATTATTGATATGGTTAGATTTACGTCTGTCATCTTATTTGTTTTTGGCTTGTCCCATGTGTTATTTGTTCTCTTTTCTTTGTTTCCTGCTGCCTTTTCAATTGAGTAGTTTTTATCTCCCTGCTTGTCTTATTGGTTATGACCAGTCCTTGCCCCTCAGAATATATGATTTAATGGACTAAATAATGATTTAATGGTAGTCCTAGGTATTGGCATTTCTTTAATAGATTCCCAGATTTGTGAACCACTGGACTAAATGAGCTCCATGGTAACTTTCAATTTACTAGCTATGTGACTTTGGTCAAGTTATTTGACCTCTCTTAATTCAATTTCCTCATCTATAAAATGGATATAAGGAAATATATTCATCTGCAAGTTAAAAATATTTAAAGTATTTTAAATAGTATTATGTTCATGTGGTTCAAACTTTAAAAGGTACACAGAGATTTAATATATTCTATTTTATACTTTTCTATTTTTTGAATTGTAGATTTTTGTATTAATAGATTTAGGTAAAATTATTTTCAAAAACTCAGAATGAAGGGTTTTATCCTTACAACCATTGAAAACTCAAAAACCTGGTTTTTTGACTTGTTAATATGATTTAAATTATAATTTTAAAATTTACTGTGTTATAGTTTCTAGAGAAAGGTAAAAAATATCTTAGATTTTTCTTAGTGCATAATAGGTCTTTTCAGGACAGGAGTATGACTTTTGAAATCAATTTAATGCATTTTTTGTTTTGTGCCTCTTCCACAGGTTTTGATTCCCACCATGGCCATCACCCAGTTTCGGTTATTTAAATTTTGTACCTGCCTAGCAACAGTATTCTCATTCCTAAAGAGATTAATATGCAGGTAAATAAGTTTTATGTTCAAACTGATCTGTTTATCTCCTCGCTGGTTTTGGATACCTTCAAAACTTCAAATTTAGTGGACGGGACAGGTTATATTTAAGCTGAATATCTTGATTGCAGTATTTATTCATTAATTCCTAGTCATTTTTAAATACTTTTTCTCTACTTCAGATCTAGAAAATAGAGATTCAGTTGTTTTGTTCATTCAAATTCTTACACTTTCCATTAAAATAACATGCTTAATACTATTTAGGAATAGACAGACCAACTTTCATTATTATAATCATCACAGAACTTTGATGTATTCGTTTCATTATGGGAATGTTTTAAAGTGGTTAGGTGAAATTCGGAATAGGTATTTCTGTCTATACTACAATAGTGTTGTTTTTATATTTTTAAAAAAAATCCTAAAAAAAAAAATTTTTTTTTCTGTTTAAGTAACATTCTAGAATATGCAGGAAGTCAAGGGCAGGTAAGTCATTTGCTTTAGGACGTCATCTGTAGACTTCAGTTCCTTCTGTTTTGTCACACGATCATACCCAAGAGCTATGATGTCTAAAATGTGTGCTGAGGCACCTCAGGGCTTTACATGAAATTCACAGGGATACCATAGAATATTTTAAATTTTACAGTGAAACATAGTGATAGCATGTGTTGAATACCTCAACTCAAAGTAGTTCACATTTGCAACATTAAATCCTGCAGTATTTTTTTATGATGGTGTTCTTTAATGTTTGAGATAAGTTTTTGTTTACTTATATTTTTGGTGACATCTCGTTGCAAAGCCAGGATTTTAGGTTGTAATTAAAAGCGAGTACTGCACCAAAATTAATGTAGAACTGAAAACAAGAATAATGGTCTCCAGTCTTATTCTAAGGCATAAGAAGCTGTGCAGTGTTCAACAGGCACACAGATTTCATTAATAAGTTCAGTGATTTTGGTTATTTAAGAATAAAATAAAAATATTACTTTTTCTTTAAATGTGTATTTTTTACAATGGCTACTAAGCAGTTAGGATATACTTAAGTTTTTTGGGTGTAACTACCTTATTCAGTGGAATTGTTAGGTGTTTCTGTGGCCTAAGGGTACTGTGAAAAAGTTACTTACATACTAAGAGGAGGGTATACTAAAAGAGGAAATGGACAGCAATCAGCTCTTTTTTAAATATATATAGACATGACTTAGAGGTTACACACAACAATTTTTGCACTGCCTGCTTTCCAGAGCTTAGTCATATGGCCCCCTAGCTGCAAGGAAGGATAGGAACTGCAGTCTCTGGCTATATGACCATTTGATAGCTGCTAAAACTCTGAGACTTAAGTGCCATTGAACTTATTGCTAGAAGTAGAGTGGTGTGGGATTAAAAAAAAAAAAAAAAAGTCCAGGGTATTGCAAGAGAACAAGTGGGTGAAATGATCATCTCTGGATGATCACTGGGGCAGAAGTGAAGAAAGAAATGGAAAATTTAGGTGGTTGACTTGAAATCACCCAAGAGGATAGGATTTGGGAAGTAGAAAAAGGAGCGAACTAAGTGTTCAAATTACCAGAGAATGAGGAAGAGAATGGCCAGAAATTCACCAGGTAAAGCAACATTAAAAATGGGTATTAATTGCCAGAAGGCAGGAAGTTAAAAGAAGTACTGTGTTAACAGTGGTGATGAAATATAGATGTTTTCTTCTTGTACTTCTATTTTTTAAAATTTTCATTAAATATAGATTACTTCTAGGATAAGAAATTTTCTTGATGTAAAAATATTAAGGACATTCCTATTGGCACTATAAACTTCTATTGTAAATGTATACATATTTAGAATTGATTGCATGTTCAGTTTTAAAGAAAACTGACCATATGTTAGGATAAGCTTCTCTTTGGTGTCTGAAGGAACCTTAGACCATGTATTTTAAAATACCAGACTTGGCTAGGCATGGTAGCTCATGCTTGTAATCCCAATGCTTTGGGAGGCCGAGGGGGTAGGATAGCTTGAGGCCAGGAGTTGAAGACCAGCCTGGGTAACACAGCAGGACCCCATCTCTATGGAAAGGAAAAACACGCTTATATCATAAATTTCATAAAGGACTATATTACTTTTCTATTCACCCTTTAAACAAATATAGCTTTGAATCTGTAATAAAAATAGCTGACTTTATCGTTCTTAGTTCTTAGTTGATGCTTTTTTTAAATAGATTATTTGAAGTGAAGTAAATGACTAATTATCTCTATTACTTGCCATTTTTTGTATGTTGTGCTATGTAGCAGGCACACACTGTCTAGGGTTTTTAAATATGTCACTTAATTAAATCCAAACAACCCTGCAAAAGTGGGTTTGAATACCTGCATTTTATAGATGAGGCTGTTGAGGCTGAGAAGTAGGTAATTCTAACTAGACATAATAGAAGTAACATTGAAAACTGTGGTTTACACAGATTCCACAGCCCATGTTCTTAACAACTGAGTTATAGTACGTCCTGTTTAATGTGGTACTTTTCATACTAATCCTTAAAAGTAAGTTACCGTTTGGTTCAAACTAGTGATTTTTAAACTTCTTAATAGTTAATCTTATCAATAAACCCCATGTGTAAAACATAAAAGCCAAGCCACCCTGTTTAAAACAGCAAAGATGGCCCAGAACTTCACCCACAGAACCCACAGCACTCCAAGGAGCATGCTCTGAAACCGTCTTGCATTTTTATTTTTGACTTTATATTCCTCTTGAGTTTGTTTATAATTGAGTCCTAAGCCAAAAAGCAGTTATGTTGTTCTGTCCAAGATTTAAAAAACATTCACAGGATGTCTGATTTATGACTTTTTTTAACCATAAATTAGTGAATAACTGTTACTAAAATCAATAATCATAAAATTGAGAAAGATCTTGTTTTATAAGCCTTAAATTACCGTACATAGTAGTGCTTTTACTTTGCTTGTTTTGGTGGTTCTTGAAATAAATTATTTCATTTTTGTTTCAGATCTGGAAGAGGACGGAAATTAAGTGGAGACCAAATAACTTTGCCAACTACAGTTGATTATTCATCAGTTCCTAAGCAGGTAGGTTTTTTTGTGTGTTCTTTTGTTTTGTTTTGTTTTGAAAGATTGAATAAGTGTCCTAGAACAATATTTTAAAAACTGGATTGCAGATCATTAATAGAAATTAATTTTTGTTGTGTTGTTAAATTTATCTGGTCTGAAAATTCTATTTGGTTCTTCATTTTATCTTCTGTTTCTTTGTTGACATTTTCTATTTTGTTTTCATTGGTTTCAAGTGTTTGTTATTGTTTGTTGGAGCATTTTTATAATAGCTATTTTAAAGCCTTAGAGAATTCCAACGTATCATTTTGGTGTTGGTATCTGTTGATTAACTTGCCTTGCAAATTTAGATGTATTGTTTTTATATGCTGAATAATTCTGGGTTGTTTCATGAACATTTTGAATACTATGTTTTGAGACTTCATCTTATTTAAATCCTGTGGAGAAGCTTGGTATTTTTTATCAGATGATCAATCTGGTTAGGCTTGGGTGAAAATGTCCATCCCTTCTGTGGGTTGTAGTTTTAATGTTAGTTCAGTTTTCAGAGCATTTGCTTTTGTTTTACTTTGTTTTTTGTTTTTTGATGGACATAATAGAATAAAATAGAGCAGAATATATCAGAATGTCTTGTATTTTTTGAACTTTTGATCAAGTTTTGATCTGTGATATGAAATGTATGTTTTCCCATGGGTTAAAAAAGTTTGAAAACCAGTGTTTTAGAAAGCCCATTTTTCTAATAAATCATCAATGATGTGTTCATTAAGTTGCCCCTTTGTGGCTGATAATGTTGATCAATTAAATTTAGACAGATGTTGAAGAGTGGACTTCCTGGGATGAAGATGCACCCACCAGTGTAAAGATCGAAGGAGGGAATGGGAATGTGGCAACACAACAAAATTCTTTGGAACAATTGGAACCTGACTATTTTAAGGACATGACACCAACTATTAGGAAAACTCAGAAAGTATGTTAAGATTTATGCTTTTGGAGATTAAACTACTTTTTAGATTCCTATAGTTAAAATTAGGTGATGCAATTCACATTTATTAGAAAGCCTATTTCTTTTTTTTTTTTTTTATACTTTAAGTTTTAGGGTACATGTGCACAACATGCAGGTTAGTTACATATGTATACATGTGCCATGTTGGTGTGCTGCACCCATCAACTCGTCATTTAATATTAGGTATGTTTCCTAATGCTATCCCTCCCCCCTCCCCCAACCCCACAACAGGCCCCGGTGTATGATGTTCCCCTTCCTATGTCCATGTGTTCTCATTGTTCAATTCCCACCTATGAGTGACAACATGCAGTGTTTGGTTTTTTGTCCTTGCGATAGTTTGCTGAGAATGATGGTTTCCATCTTCATCCATGTCCCTACGGAGGACATGAACTCATCCTTTTTTATGGCTGCATAGTATTCTATGGTGTATATGTGCCACATTTTCTTAATCCAGTCTATCAGCCTATTTCTAATTATCAGTTGTTTGTTTTCTGTCATGTTAAGTAAGAATTTTATATGTTCAAATGACCTAGACATAGTTCTAGTAAGTTGTACCCCAAGTCTTTTAAAATTATATTTATATATGTATCGAAATCCTACTTTATGTCAGATTCTAGACTCCAATCTCTGCCATGGAGACTAAGGTGAATTGGATAAGAGTTCTAACAAGTTCGTACTTCAGTAATATCTACAAACTGATAGGTAGATTTTATTGTTTGTAACCATTATAAAACTGATGCAGGACTCTAAGAACTTAAGAGTAATTGTGAGTTTGTATTAGTCATCCATACATTATTTAATCCCTTTTGAATTGAATATGGAAGATCATTTAGAGATGCAGGGAATTACTGGAAAAAACAGAATGCTTGAGTATTTTCCTTTTTATTTATCAAAATAGTACATGTACTTTTTTTAAATCAAAAACTGTAGAAGAACTTATAATGAAAAGTGAGACTTCTGACCCATCACTCTTAGCCAGTTCTTCCAAGAAACAGCCACTCAATAATTTTCTGTTTGGATTTCTTCAAGTGTCATCATATCTATCTATAATATGGTTATATTGCCATTTCTTGTTTACCAGTAACAGACATTGTCCACTGACATTCATACTATGGTAAATGAAGATTTATTTCTTACTACCATTCCCTCTCCTTTATTCCAGTCTACCTCACTAATCACTCTGCTATATCAGAAAAACACACTTAAAGCTCACTTTCTTATTCAAACATAGAAAATATTTTTATCATATATATATAAACACACACACACATACACACTTTATAAAAATTAGGACATTATTTCACATTTTCTAATACAGTTGTTCCTCACCTTCTTTCTCTCAGCTGATTTCAGCTATACATTTATATTTACATTGTCTAGATTGATAACATTTACATTCTTTGTTGTTGAGTTGTCCAAATGTTTCAATGCTAAAACACATTAAATTGTGTATTTTTAAAGGATCCTTTAAGTGAGTTTCTTAATAGATGAATACCTTGCATTGTGGAAGTATACTGCTGCTCTCAGTAGGAACCTAGTATATTACTATAGTGCCTTATTAAATTAGAATGGAAATGCTTTAAATGAGGCTACCAACATATCATATAAGTGTATTTTGATGCTACTGGCCTGAATGAGTTAATGTATTCATAGGTATCTCACATGCTGAGAGAGTTGTTAATACTATTGGCAGGATATGATACCTGTTGTTATTTAATACAGTAACTAAAAGTGATTGATTATATTTTGAGGTCTGGGGAAAGTAGGATAGAAAGAAAGAAAATGGGCCTGTATTAATTTTTAAAAGTGAAATACAATTTTTCTTAGTATGTAACTGATTTGTACAACAATTCCCTGGGAAATTGGTATTTACAGACTTTTTTTTTAGTTTTTACATTATAAATTTTAAGAAGAAATATTTTAAGTAATTAGAAAATGTTTTGGTTGTCTATTTTTATGTAGTGATTTGTAAAAGATCCCTGTAATTCTTTTTCAATTAATCTTTCAGATTGTTATTAAGAAGAGAGAACCATTGAATTTTGGCATCCCAGATGGGAGCACAGGTTTCTCTAGTAGATTAGCAGCTACACAAGATCTGCCTTTTATTCATCAGTCTGTAAGTATGTTAATGGTTCTAGGGAAAGGTTTTGTTTTATTTCTGTTCTCTTTAAAGCAGAGGAATAAAATCTAAATGAGTTTAACATAGTATTTATATTTTTGTAACTTTGAAACAGGTTTAGCAGTTTGATAGAACTTAATCTGGAGTTTTACCAATCCTAACCTTTTATGAGATTAGATACTAAGATCAAGGTCTCATTGTACACATGAAAGATAGAGATACAATGTTATTTAAAAATATAAACATCAGAGAGATTACCATTAAAATGAGAGATTAACCCTAATGGTAGATTATTTTAAAGTGAGTTATGAATTGTTTTCTTCATAGAGTGTATTTTCATTCAAAGTATGACTTAATTTTAAATGGTTTGACTTAAATGAAACTTTTTAAAGGAAAAATTTTTGAAACAAGTAGACAGCTGAGGTTCTCAACCTTGGGAGCATATCAGAATCAGCTTTGGAGGTTTTTTAAAAGCACAAATGTCCAGACCCCTCCCTACCTAAGCTTTAAGCATGCTTTGATTGATTGATTATATTATCTATTGTTGTGTAACAACTCCAAATTCAGTGACTTAAAATAATTACAAATATTAATGTAACACAGTTTCTGTGGATTGGGAATCCAGGTGACTAAACTGGGTGGTTCTAACTCAGAATTTCTCATGAGTTTGCAGACAAGTCATTGGGTTGGGGCTACAATCATCTGAAGGCTTGACTGTGGTCGAAGGATTCATTTCAAAGACAGCTCACTTCTACACCTGACAAATTAATGCTGTTTGTTTGCACAAAGCCTCAGTTCCTTGCTGTGCACCTCTCCAAGGAGCTGCTTGAATTTCTTTATGATGTAACTCCTGATTTTCCCAGTAAGTTATAAGATGGTGCGAGCACTTGCTCATGGGTGAGGGTGACACCACAATGCCTTTTTGTGATGTGGTTTTATAAGTGATACTCTGTCACTTCCACGTTATTTCATTAGAAGCCACTAAATCCAGCCCACATGCAAGCCTCCACCTCTTGAAGGAAGGAAGGTCAAAGAATTTGTGGACATATTTTTAAATTACATCTGTCTGTCAATCTATGTATTTTATTTGTTTGTTTAAACTGCACAGTTGCTTCTGAAGTCCCTCTTCCAAGGGGACCCATGTATATATATATATGTTTTTAATTCATTGAGTAAAAACACTGTTTTTACTAAAGCCAGGCCCTGTGGCATTAAAGGGTCTTTGCCTCAGAAAAATGCATTCTACTAGGGGAGACATGATATTAAATGAATGATCACACACGTCAATATAATTACAAACTTTGATAATTCCTATGCAGTTACACGATGCTATGAACACATAACACCATAAATACTTAGCTGAATAACATAGCATTATAATGTTTTTTATTTTATATATCTCAAAATTAAATTTTATTCATAAATGTTTGATCCATATTGGTGAAATGCTTTAATCCCACCCACTGAATTAGCAATATTTGCCACCTAAATATAATTATAATACTATCATAGCTCATTGTAAAGTTTTAAATATACAACTACTTACAGAGTTGAGAAGGGGTAAATAGGGTAGATGGACAATGTCTCCGCTGCTATTTCCACGTATTTTCCTCCCAAGCAGACAGAATAAAGGGGCATTGCATAGGAGAGGATGGTAACCTATTGGACTTCGTTTTCTATACCAAAAATATCTTACCATTCATTCTACAAATTAGATTCTTCTTTTAAACTACACATTTTATTTTTTTCTAGAATTCATCATTCATATTGTTGTGAGAGTTCTTTTATACTAAAGATAAATGTCATGTTTTATACTTTTTTAGTTTGTTAATTGGTTTGGATATTTTTGTTGGGCAGGTGTATTTAGTTTTTATGTAGACAAATCTATCAATGGTTTCCCCCTTTTCCTTTCTACTAAGGCCATCTCTACTAAAGGATCAGATACCACCCTTTTTAATGGTCTCTATAGTTTTACTTTTTAAAAAAATCTAAATATTTTATGTACTCTAACAGTCAAATACTTCAGTGGAAGAATAGATAATATGAATGGGAAATTTACAAATAAGAAATAGACATAACCTAATTTGAAGAAAAGCTTGATCTTATTAGTGCTCAAAGTAGGCCCAGTGAGGTGTTACATGCCTGTAATCTCAGCACTTTGGGAGGCCAAGGCGGGCAGGTCACTTGAGCTCAGGAATTCGAGACCAGCCTAGGCAACATGGCGAAATCCCCCCTCTACAAAAATAAAAAAATTAGCTGGGTGTGGTGGTGCATGCCTGTAGTCCCCGCTACTTGGGAGGGACTGGGGTAAGAGGATTGCTTGAACCCAAGAGGTCGAGGCTGCCGTGAGCTGTGATCATACCACTACACTCTGGCCTAGGTGACAGAGTGAGACCTTCCTTGTCTCAAACAAAACAAAGTAAAATAACAAGATACAATTTTAAATCTTGTCAAATTAGTAAAGATAGAAAAGAAAGCCAGCCGAGTGCAGTGGCTCACACTTGTAATCCCAGCAATTTGGGAGATTGAGGCAGAGGATCACTTGAGTTCAGGAGTTCAAGACCAACCTGAGCAACATAGCCAGACCTCATCTCTAAAAAAATGTAAAAAACAATCAGCCAGGTGTGGTGGCATGTGCCTATAGTCCCAGCTACTAGGGCAGCCGAGGTGGGAGGATCCCTTGAGCCAGGGAGTTTGAAGCTGCTGTGAACCATGATCACACCATGCACTCCAGCCTGGGCAACAAAGTGAAATGCTGATTCCTAAAAAAAAAAAAAAAAAGGCGGGGGGGAGAAGAAAAGGCAGGATTTCTACCTACTGCGGTCAAGAGGATAACTTGGTACTTTTCAAGGCTGTCATTTGCACTTTGTTTCAGTAGCTTTAAAAATCCTCCTTTCAGAAATGTATATTAAATAATTAGAAATATTTTAAGAATTTTTAGCAGAGTATGGTATTACATATATTCTCAGGAGAAGAAAACTCAAAACATTCTATTTCATTTTTAGGGGTAAGTATTTAAAACAATATATTAAATGTGTTCACAGATTGGTACCAGTTATTTTACACACAGTCACTTCAACACCTACCTAAACAGTCCAGCATGACCATTTTCATTGGTTATTGAAAGAAAACTGAACTTTTAGAGGTCTGGCTTGGGAAATAGAGGTAGGGACCAGTAGATGATACCAGGTAAGAAAGACTGGGAAAAAGAAGCATGACCTAGAAGTATTTCATTAAAGATAAATTTTGCATGATTTATCATTTTTGCCTAGGATTGAGACAGTAAGTGCCAATAAAAAATCTCCAGTAAGTTACATATGCTTAAATGAAGATGACTGTGCTAGTTTTTGAACTTCAGCTCGCAGTTCTTCTCAGCACAGATTAGTCCAGTCAAGGATTTCTAATTCAGTCTGGGATCAGTCAGTTTCTTGTCACTGTATCCCCAGCTCCCTCATCATACTGAGGAGAGAAAGAAACAAAAGACATGTTCTGTTCTTGTTCCTTCCAAAATAAAGTACAGCAAAGAAGAGAATTTAATATAAGAGAGTATCCCATGAAACATAAAGAAGAAAGCTGGCCTTGCCTAGGACTGTTGAGCACTGAAAGTCATACATCAGTTCTAGGCAAGCCAAAAGCAAAATCATCTGTGCCTTGTATAGGACAGGGTAAGGAAGCTGAGAAGACACAGGAGAATGACAGGTTCTGAGTTATGTGTTAAAAGATACTCTTTTTAACGGCTATGTGGAGAAAGGATGGCTTTTACTCTCTTAATTTTGTTTTACTTTTCATTGTAGTCTGAATTAGGTGACTTAGATACCTGGCAGGAAAATACCAATGCATGGGAAGAAGAAGAAGATGCAGCCTGGCAAGCAGAAGAAGTTCTGAGGTATTTGAGTGGCATTTATATTGCAACCTGAGTAGAAGAACTAGATTTCTTCCCTACTGTGTTTCAAGTCAAGGGAGCCTATTTTGCCAAATATTATGTTTTTCTTCGTTTGATCCTTAGATAATAAGGACTTTTTTTTTTGTATTTCAGACTGCAGATACTATTTTATATGATTAAAACCTCACAGAAACCAAGAATTTTAAGCTCTATAGGAACAAAATAACTTTATTAATGGCAAATGGAGTGTTATATATACATGTATATAAAAGGTTTTATATATATGTTTTTTATATATATATAAGGTTATATACATATACATACCATATTACAAGCTTGATATTCCTCTAGGTCAGAAGTTACAACTTTATTTCCATTTCCTCATGATCTAGCATAGTGCCCAGTACTGCTCATTTGAATGAAAATAACTTATGTGACACTCTACATTTGTACATATATCTTAAATGATGTCCATGAAAGCCCTGTGTGTTAGATGAACTACCCATTCTGCAAAAAAATACTATTCTGGAAGTTTTAAAGTTCATTTTTATTGGTTGTTCTTTTTTGTGTGTGAGCAGCAAACATATTTCTTAGTACTGCTACATTAGGTCAAAGAGTAAAGAGAAAATTTATCTTAAGGGAGAGCTAGTGACTGATTACTGCTTTTTAAAAGTCAGATATTTAAATGCATCTAAAGAATTCATACATTTTTAAAATTGTATAGTAAGATACAGCAATATAAATTTTTTTATTTTAAAATTGAGATTGTTTTTACCATAGGAATAGCAAACAAATTATTCTTTATCTGACTCTCAACAAAAAAACTGATTTTGTTTTTGTATTTTCCTTTCTTGGCTTTGTCAATAAATTACAGTTACTGTGAACAACCAGCAGAGGGTGCAGCTAAATAACTGGGAATTTTGTTTGAAGTTTTTGTTTTTTTCCTTTGAAATATATCAAGCCCTTTTTTTTTTTTTTTTTTTTTTTTTTGCTGGTTAGGGGATGTCACATTTCAAAATTCAGTCAGTAAAATTGTAAGAGTTTTTAAAATTTAGTTCTTAGTATAGCTTATCTTTTATAAAGGGAATATTTTTTAAATTGTGAACTATAACACTTAGGATATTGCATGGATCATCAAAAAAGATAAATCATCTCTTTAAAATTCTGTGTTATTTTAAAAAACAAATAATAGATATAGATGTCTGAGTATTTTAAGACATTTTGGGGATTCTAGTAATTATTAGTGCCATTTACCACAAAGACAAAGGAAGGGGGCTGTCCCTTTTAAATACAGTAATCTCACTGTAGAGTTCAAGCCATGAGTTCACAAGTATCTTAATATTGTACAAAAACCTTTTCTTTTTCATTCTAGCCTCTTAACCCCTAAGCAAAACAAATGAAAAAATGTACTTAAAAACTTAATATTTTACCCTTTAAGGACAGCTTGGGAAAGTGAGATTGTTAATCCGTAATAGACATGCTTCATGCCGCAAGTACATAGGTAAAGCCAAAGAGAAATGGAGGTGTCAGTACATTGTTACTGCCCCTGAATAGACATTGAGCATTGTAAAAGTGTATCCACATTCCGTATCATCTAACTCTGAGCTTTTTTCCTGTTGCCACTATAAATACTGCCAGTACTGTGATCAGTATTGCTAAGAATGAAGATTCTGGTACTTTAATAATTCCCAGCATGAATCTGGATAGGTAAAATGTATTTTTGTCTGCAGCTATCTCTTAAGTTGTCTCTTTTATACTTTAGTTTTTGATACAGATTGGGTATCCCTTTCCAAAATGCTTGGGACCAGAAGTGTTTCAGATTTTGAAATTTTTGAGAGTTTAGAATATTTGTGTTCTGCTGCTAGTTCATCATCCCAAATATGAAAATCTAAAATCTGAAATGCTCCAATGAGAATTTCCTTTGAGCATCAGGTAGGCCCTCAGAAAGTTTCAGATTTTGGAGCATTTCAGATTTCGGATTTTTGTATTTGGGATGCTCAGCCCTTATATTATTTCAGCTAGTAACCAGGTCAAAACTTCGTTATCTTACTTGTTTATAACCTAGCCAGCCCTTTATAGTTTTTTCTCTACCTCCCTTTTTTCTTCTGGTGTGACATTTTTAGTTCAGATTATTAGTTTTTATTGAACATGAGCAGAGTGATGAAAAGCAGATTTTTAAAAACTATTCTTCAGAAATTGATAGCAAAAGTCAAAATGTTGCCAAAAATAGTTTCTTTACTTTCTTGAATTTTGGTCATCCATAACTCTGCCTACTCCTGTTTATGATTGAGAACGGTACATACATTTCACTCACTGTAGTTAATATTGAGCTCCCCCAGACATAGATAATCCACTTTGGATTTTTCTGCATATAACCTAATGTGGCCTATTCCATGCCCAATTGTGACCTGTAGCTTCCTTCCTCAACGTTGCATACTTGAATGATTTTCTCACACCCTAACCCTTCAGATCCAGGACCAACATATGTTTACTCTGCTCTCTCCTGTTTCATCATCCCACTCCTACCTCCACTCCCTACATTAACCAATCAATAAAGATAGAGAGAGTGAGTCTGGGTCAGTGGAGTTATGGAAAGAGTAAGGAAGAGGTGTGTATTTCACAAAGTATGATTAGTAAATACCTACCAGTCTTTTTTTTAAAAAAACTTTTAAGTTCAGGGGGACATGTGCAGGATGTGCAGGTTTGTTACATAGGTAAACATGTGTCAAGGGGGTTTGTCGTACAGATATTTCATCAGCCAGGTATTAAACCTAGTATCCATTAGTTATTTTTCCTGATCCTCTCCTTCCGTCTAACCTCAGCCCTTCCGGTAGGCCCCAGTATGCATTGTTCTCCTCTATGTGTTCATGTGTTCTCATCATTTAGCGCCCACTTATAAGTGAGAACATGCAGTATTTGATTAAATACCCACCACTCTTCTCTTTGGTAGAGTTAGTCACATGTTAATCCTGAAATTTACTTGGTGGAAGGTGTATCTTAAGTTTCCATTTTCTTTTTGGAGCGTGTGTTCTGTTCAGCTGTGTTCATCATGCACTTTAAAAACTGGCTGTTTGTAACTACTATAATAACAGGAGATTATCAAGCTCAATATCAAGCTTTTCTGAATGGTATCCCCAGAAAAAGATGTGGTTCAATGGAAGTATTGTTTTACAAAATGGAGATAATCTAAATAAGAAGTGTCAGAAGATGTGAGTTTTTATCCCTGTACTTAATCCTATGACTTCGGGCAAGTCACTTAGCCTTTATGCCTCATTTTACTTATTTGTAAAATAGAGATAATATTTCTTCTATTTCACAAGTCATGTTCTAAGGACTAAGAGAAATCCTGTTTTTGAAAATATTTGGAATTTTCAAATTAGTGAGAAAATTTTAAGACTTTCAACATTTTATTTGGTGATAATAAAAAGGCACTGCTATTTCTTTCTAGAATTTATTTGCCATTTTACCTGTGTGGTATTTTCTAAAAGTAAAAGTATGTTTCTTTTCAGACAGCAGAAACTAGCAGACAGAGAAAAGAGAGCAGCCGAACAACAAAGGAAGAAAATGGAAAAGGAAGCACAACGGCTAATGAAGAAGGAACAAAACAAAATTGGTGTGAAACTTTCATAACACATGTTCTTCAAATTTTATCATGCCAGTAGGAGAAATCTCAGCTCTACAACCCAAGCAACATTTGTATGGATTTAAGAGTATTTTAAGAATACACACTGCTTGATTTTAATACATTGATCAGGCCATCCAGGACACCACGATTCTCCCAAAGTACCTTGAACTCTTAGTAATTGAGACTCAAAAAAACAAAAAAGACTTGAGACAATGTTTTCTTCAACATGCTCCAAATATAAGACATTTGTTTGCTGTACAGAAAGTATCACAAATGGAATATATCAGTACCTCTCAAGCTAGTGTTTCTAGCTAAATAAATGGGTGTATATAATTTTATGGTGGAAAAGAACTGTACTGTCTGTTATGATTTCCTTCAATGTGCATAATGATAAAATAAATAATTTTAATATTCTTTTGTTTCCATGGTTACCTGACCTAAATTAGATAAATTGTAGGGCTTTAGCTTTCTTATTTTTGTCAAAAGTTGGTGTTGACATACATTCCCTCTAATTTGAACTGGTATTGTTTACGTTTGATACAACATTAAGGAATTTGATGATTTTCATTTCATGAAAATGACATTAAATGCAATAATTTTACTTATCATAAACATTTTGTACATCATTGTTTTCTTTTGGATTAGTGTTGTCATACATGTAATTTATATCACATGTATAAACATTGAAAATCAACTAAAATGACATTTGTTTTACATTATAACTTGTGAGTTTTAAGAACTAGTATTAGTAGTTTTTTCCTTTCATTATAGATTGTAAGATGTTGTGGTATCTTTGAGTGCCTTAGTTCTTCCTTCCTCCCAAAAGCCATTAATTTACAAATGCTTAAAGCCATCAGGTCAAATATTTCAAAGCCTTTAGATGATTTCTGTATTAGCTTTAGATGTCTGACGTTATGTAGGTTACCTGTGTTCTTGGCTAGGAAAACATTATTGATTCATTAAATCATAAAGGTAGGAATAATAATCTTTTATTTATGATGTTGATTGGCTCCAAAATAGTCTTAAGGAAATAAATACTGGGTCTGTAGGAGAAAAGTAGACTTCATAGTTTAAAATCCCATTAACCTTTTCACCGCAGTTGAAATGCAACCAGCCTGATTTTCCTATCATTTTGGAATTTTCTTAAGTTACTGCCTAGAATCAACATTCTGTGAGATTTTGAAATGTCATAGATACTGTACAGGCCAAACCTTGCTCATTTATTTTACTTAAAGTGATATTTTATAGAAAAATCATAAGTTATACAATGAGAACCCTTTAAGCCCTTAGCCTGAGCTTCCAGACTAAATGTGATTATAGAATAAGATGAAAGTTAACTTTGGCACAGAGCTTTTTATAGCCCCAAATTATATTTCCAGTTATTATATTCATTAGAATTTCTGCTAATAAACTCCCAGCTTAAATAGAATTGGGCTCAAAGTTTTAATAATGTATTCTCTTCCTTCTTTGTATTTATAGTTAGTTATTATGGGAATACAACATATCTTCTCTAAATTTGGAATTCATAAAGGATAACTTCCTTTAGCTCAATTACTTGTATTGCTTTTCCCTAGTAGCTGAAAAGTATTTAAGTTTGCTTTGGTCATGATTTTCATGTGTTTGAGGTTTTTGTTGTTGTTGTTGTTTGGCTTTTTGGTTTTTGATTATTTAAAAATAAAGACATTAGAAATTATAGTTAGTATGATTAGGAAGAAATAGATTTTTCTTGTGGAAAGAATAGATAACAATTCTGGAATTTATTTTATCTCTATTGATGTGTAAACTAAATTCCTGTATTAACTTGGGTATATTTTGGTCCCAAAAGTAGTCACTGAGTTAAATGCATATGACAAACAATTCATGGTAGCATACTGTCTCTTTTAGCTACTAAATTTATGGTTTCTATTTTTTGTTTTCTTGATTTCAATTAAGAATTGTCAGTTTTAGATGCTTATTAGAAATAATAATAAATACTGGTAGGCATAGATAGAATTAGTGAAGTTTTAACCATTACCAAAATTGTGCATTTCATGTACTGAGATAACAAGTAATCAAAGACATGGGAAAATTACCTTGTGTTTTTTGTTTTGTTTTGTTTTGTTTTGTTTTTTATGTAGTAATTTCATGGTTTCTAGCCATTTCCTCTTCTTAAGCTTTACCTAGGGATATTCTCTACTTGGCTCTTCTTTTAGTATAGCATGTTTAATTGAGTTGACATTTTAGAACTGAAAATTTGAAATTCTGCATCCGAATTTCTCAGTTTTGACATGCACTCGCCTCTGGGTGATTATTTCTAGGTTGTTTCTAGATGAAGATTGGTGATTGGGCAGAAGGTACCTACAGAAACCAGCATCTGGATCGAGCTTCCAACACCACTCTACAAGCTACCACCATGGCGTAAACCTAACCATAGTCAGTGTTCCAAAAAGCCTGAATTTTGTTGAGAATGGTAAGTTTACTAAAGGATGGTTTGAGCCAGACAGAGCTAACATACTCATCTTGTTTGATCCTATGAAGTTCAGATTTGGAATAACCAACGATGGTTTTCTACTCCTTAAACCCCTTGCTCAAAGGAAATCTTTAGGCATGTAAGCAAACATGACAGTATCGTACCTAGAGTCCTTCCTGCTACAAACTGTCCCTGACCTTGTCAGTTATTAGCGAGTGTCTAGGATTTAGTTGAGAGAATGAATGGCACAGAAGAAAACATCTCCTTGTATAGAAAATTCAAAGGACATACTCTGATCAGTATGTTGACTTATTCTTGGAGCAATTTTGGCTCTTTATAACATATTAACTACTGCCCATAATTAGTTTTATTTGTTAAAATATTCAAACCTTAATTTGAATTCTTATACAGCAATGCCATTTCCAAACCTGTTGACTATTCCTGAATAAATGCAGTGCTTACCTATTTTATGGAGAAAACACCATCGTCAGATATAGTGGCCTCTGAAATTAACTCAGCATTTTATTGCAGTGCTAAGTGAAGATGTGCATAAGAATATAGATATATTTAACTTGTCACATTTAAGTTTAAAATGTGAAAATACAAGTGCTTTTTTTTTTTGCTTTGTGAGGCTCTGCAGTGCATCTGAACCTTGTAATTACCTAATCTGTCTTGATTAGAAGGAGCTCTTATGGAGTGAGACAGTGCATGGGCGATCATTTTTAAAACTTGTCCATGTACAGCTTCCAGTGGGAGATGTAAAAATTATTGTCAGCTTTTGTTTTTCATTTTCTGTATACAACCAACAAGCTAGAAATAATGTGCTGGTTCAGAAGAATTAAAGGTCAGTTTTAAATGCCAGCACCTATTGTTTACTGTAGAAAGTGAGGCTGGCAAACCATTTCAAACATTGTGAGCTACTTTAATTGCGAGGAAGGGGAGAGAGGGTCTTAACTGCACCATCAAATTAGAGAAGCCATGATACCTACCTTTAATATTCACAAGGGGAGTCAGACTTGATTTTATAATACATTGTCATCTTATATGTATCATGATAGTCCCAGATACTTACATGGCTTCTATAATCTGAGGGAGAGAGAATGAGTCCTCTTCATAGTTAGACCAACAAAGCACTGGCAGACAAAATTTTGTAACAAAGGTTTAGAAAACAATTTTGTTAAGCATTCCTTATTTAGGGCAACAGAGAAACATATCTTCAGCATTAACCAGAGCAGTATTTCAAGTAACAGTTTTCATACATGAGATCTTACATGAACTGGAAGTTTTCAAAGAACCTGGTATATAGGGAAATGACATGCAAGCTCTTCTCAGAAGTAATACCAGGACCCCCGCAGGGGGCCAGTGGGAGGCCAATGGCAGGGCTTCCAGCCTGTGCATTCATTTGTATGTGTTTTATATATTGGAGTGTTTAAATGTCTAAAATACTTATTAAAGTTGTACATCTTTTAACAAACTTGAATGCTTACTAAAAATATTTCAACCTTCTAACAAAAAGTCTTCTAAGTAGAATTTAAACCTTTTCCAAATTTTAAAATGCTTTGAAGTTATTATTGTAACCATTAGTTGTAACAATCATTATGATTGTGGGAAAATCAGTGGTCACAGCAGTGCATCCAGTGGGTTTAAAATAATTACCTGATATAAGCCTGTTTTATTCTATTTGGACTTTCTAATTGTTTTTGTTCAGGACAATTGAGGGTTTGTTGACATTCTTTCAAGATTTGTTATAAACTATTAATTTCCTAGGCTACTGCCTCATTGTGCACATTTTGCCGGCAAGATTGGAAGGAAATAATATTTTTTCAAGTGCTCACTGACCCAAAATGGAAATGGGAAACTACCCCAAATCTTTTAAAATGAAAAACCCTCAAGAGGAAAACATATCAGACCCAACCACTACTTAGGCAGGGCAAAAGATTAATGCAAATCACAATCTTCCTTTTTCTTCTGCCACAAATGTCAGAAACGCTTGGCATCTGAGTGCATGGCATTTTTTTCCCCTCTTTTCTGAACAGCTCAACTTGGAAAGGTCAACATATCCCTTTGGGAAAAATCTTTTCTTATAAATTGGAATGTTTGCACACATAACTGTAGGAAATGTTTAACATTTGCTTTGATGGGACAGCAATTTGTTCAGTAGAGTGGAATTGTTCTCGTTTCTTTCCATTTTCCTGCCTGTTTGTACATCATAGGCACTCAAATTACTGAAAGCAACTTCGAGGCACTTCTTTCTATGGGATCAGATCATCCTGTCCACAAAACCAGCCAATGCCTTGGGCTTCCAAAAGGCAAACATGTTCCATCTTTTATTTACTCCAAGGGACTCATTTGTGAGAGACTGTTCTGAATAAAAGCAGTAATTTTCCACAGACTATACAGCTGAAACCCTAAAGAAGCAGGAGAGGGAGGGTGAGGGGGTGTCCAGTGTCTCCAATGGGTTGTTTGAATCTTTTGGTTTATGTAAAGGAGGATATAGGACATTAAGACAATAAAACTATTTGCTATTGGTGATCAGACATCCAATCTGACAATTAATAAATATTTGTGGTTTGTGGAGAATTCTTTCTAACCAGAGCCTATCCTTTCCCTCCAACTTGGATTGATGGAGAACAATGCTGAGTTTGTGTGGTTATATTTGTTTCTATGGAAACAAGCAGATACTCAAAACAGGCTTATAATCTTTTTAAAGTAAAAATGCTTTTAGCAATGACTTAAAATAAGCACAAGGAGGGACTTTAAGGAAGATACCAGTATCTAAGTATTGATCTGGGCTGGACTACAGGAAGGGACCTGAGTCAGCATGGCTCATTATTTCAGGACACTTCCGATTATTCACCTCCAGAAATAGTTTCCCTTCCATTTCAAACAAATCCTTCTACTGCTGACTAGAGCTGCAAGACATGTAAATACAAATGTGTGTGCTTGAGACACGTGTGTATTCCAATAGGAATGTCCTATCAGAGACAAACCATCTCTCCTCACACACACATTCCCATGCCCTGGATCCTATCCCTTCTTTTCAAAGGCTCTCCTTCTTCAATTAATTTATAATTTTTTCTTATTTTTTCCCTGCTAAGTCATTAATTTGTTTTTCTTCATTGGCCTAATAACAAAAGCATACAAACATGTTCTGTCTCTTCTCAATATTGAAAAATTAACCTTTGACCTTATATCTCCTTTTAACTACCACTCAATTTCCTATTCTCCTTAATTGTAAAACTTAATAAAACAAAAAAATTCAGCAGCACATATTTCACTTTCTTGCTTCCATTCACTCTTCAACCTGCTCCAATTGGCCTTCCATCCCCATTTCTCCAAGGAATGATGTTCACACAGTCATTAAGACCTTGCTGTCAAAGCTGGTGAATATGTAACTATTCTCATATTAATCCCCTGGTGGGACTTCAACACAATTGACCGCTCCATTCTTCTTGAATTACTCTCTTCTCTTGGTTTTTATACTACTAATCACCTAGTTTTGCTCCTACATTTTGGGCTGTCATTTCTCTGGCTGTTTTGTTGGTTCTTCATCCTCCACCTGTATCTAAATATAGAAGTACCTCAGAAATCCATTTTTGACCTTTTTTCCTTCTCTACACTCTTCCTGGATGACCTCACTTGTTCCCATGGTTTTAATTACCACACAAATGCCAGAAAGGTTCAATGTTATAACTCTAGTCCTGACAGCTCCCTTGATTTTCACATTTATATATGCAGTTACTCTTGATATCTTCACATAGATGTTTTAATAGACATCTCAGTTTTATTTTTCCCAAACTTGTTTCTCTTGAACTCTTCCCATTCTGAGCAAATACGGCCGCCATTGATCCAAATTGCTCAAGCCAAAAACCTGAGTCACCCTTACTTTTTTTCTTTTCCTTACTCCACATTTAATCCATCAGCAAATCACATTAGTTCTATCTTCAAGCTGTATCTGTAATTTTTCAACTTAATCTCTGTATCTACTTCCACCTCCAAATTGGCATCATCTCTCATCTGGACATTACAATAGACCCCTAAATGGTGTCCTTGAATAAACTGAAACCTCTACCATGGTTTATGTGGCCCCATATGAAGCAGCTTCTTGTCTACTCCAACTTTCTCCTTCCTTCTCACTCTGCTCCAGCCACACTGACCTCCAGGATGCTCCTGTCACACTCTGAGCCCTTTCTGTCTGACGGCCTTTGCATTTGTTCCTCTTGCAACAAGATTTTGTCCCATATTTTTGCATGATTGACTCTTTTTCATCCATTCCCACCAATTTTATTTTATTTTTTTATTTTATTTCTTCAGAGATGTGTTCCTTACTTTCACCTCTGCCACACTTGGTCAAAATACCTTATTTCCTTTGAGGCATTTACCACTATCTGAAACCATCTTTTGTTTATTTGATGGCATGTTGTGTCCCTCACAGACACAGAACATAAGCTTCCTGAGGACAGAAACCTTTTCTGTCTCCTTCACTTTTTAAGACCCATCCTGGAAAGTGCCCAGTTAGCATTGGAGTACCTGGTAAGTATTTGCTGGATTAATTAATTCATTCAACAGCAATTTTTAGACTTCCCACTATGTGCCAGGTGCTGTACTAAGTTATTGTTAAATTTTATTTGTAGAAAATTAAAATATTTTAAAAATATTTTGTGGGTACCCAGTAGGTGTCTATAAAGGGCTCGTGAGCTATTTTGGTACAGGCATGCAATGTGTGTGCAATAGTCACATCATGGAAGATGGGGTATCCATCCCCTCAAGCATCCTTTGTGTTGAAACGATCCAATTATTTTAATTATTTTAATATATGCAATTAAATTATTATTGATTATAGGTTCCCTGTTGTGCTATCAAATTCTAAGTTTTATTCTTTCATTTGTTCTAGGTTCTTGACATACAGCTGTGAACAAAACAGAACACACAGATCCCTGCCCTCATGGAGCTAATATCTCAGTGGGAAAGATGGGTAATAACCAAGGCATTGTAAGTAAAAGGGTGGTATTTTTAAAGGTGTTACGTGCTATGGAAGAAGAGTTTCTGGATGAGAACTTAGGGTATTATCCAGCCTCTTTATCCTCCCTTTGTGGAGAAAAGGCATTTGCTTTTGCAAACACTTGAAATCGTGGCTTCTAGAGATGAGCTCTGAGATCCTGAACATTTTTCCTCTTTGAAGCTTAGTTCCCTTATATGTGTAAAATACTAATCTCAAAATTTTGGTGTAAGCACTAGATGAACATAGATCAAATACCTTCTCATCCCTTCCCAGCCACCCACCCTCATCCTATCATTCTGGGGAAGGAAGCTATATGGCACTACCATATTCTCCCTCTCCTGAACACCTAGCATGCTTAGATCAACCCAATGTTCCTGAAAACACTCAAGATGTACTTACTGCATAAACATATGGACAAAATAGTGTATGGGCAATTTAAAAGTAAACAAATAAAGCTACTTTTATTCAGAAATGATGCTTTTTAAGTAAGGGTAGGAAATCTTCATTTTCTTTAATAACTAACTCTTTTTCCCTCTTCCTAATTTAATTCAATTTTTACAGACCCTCTATTGATAAAGATGTAAGATCTGCTATTCATTGTCTTTCTTATACATAGAAGTAAAAATCACAGAAATAATTATAATTTTATAGGAGGATAAAACATTTATTTAAATGGAAACACTAATCTTTATTTTCATCATGCTGAAGTGTGTGGTTACAATTTCCAATAAAACACTATATATAATAAGCAAAATAAGTTAGTACATTGTAAACTTATGCACAGTTTCATCAATTAACAGTTTAAGAACAAACAAGCCATTTAAGACTTTGGAGCTACATTTAGTAAAAAATTGCAAACACTCAAATCTTATCAACCCCAAGTAAGACAGTAAAGAGCTATTCAAGACTTCTTCAAACCAATTACACAAATACATGTTTATTTTTGGTTACAGTCCCCTGCTATGCACAAGACCATTGGAATGCTGGAACAATTACACATTTTAAAACGGCACAAAGCAAAGCAAGGAGATAACATGCCAGCCTTAGAGAAGCTGTCTTGAAAGTGCAAACTGCGTTTTCTCTTCCTGAACCACTAGGATAAGAACGGGTACCTCAGACGACACGGCAGGGTCATGAGCATGCTTTCTATACCCCACTGGTGGGACATTTACTGGAACCAGGTCTCCATGCCTTTGAAGATACCTCCGGTTTTAAACAGTGAACAGGCTTCAACTAAATATAGTGCAAATCAAATACCAAGGAGCAAAACGACAGAATAGAGACCGTCACAGATTGACTTCCTGTTTCTCTACCTGGCACAACCCACATGGGACACATTGGCACACGGTAACAACAACTTCTATTTAGGTTTTGATATGGAAGGCGGTGCGGCGGAGCGAATGCAGGGCAACCACGCAGCAGCCCCTGAGCAAGGCCCCGATGTTATACACAGGATCCGTTCCCCCTCTCTGAGTACTGAATGCCCACAGAACCGTGGGGACCACGGGGGCAGCCACAGCCAGGAGATCCACCAGGAAGCTGCTGCTCCAGTACTGCCTCACGACGCCCCCGCGAGCCAGTGGGATGACACCATCCAACCTCTCTTCCACGCAGGCTGCAAAATCCAACTCTCTCATGAGGCGGTTTGCATGAACTTCTGCATCCACATTGGCGTACGGGGTCTCCACGGGAGACAAAAGGATGGCTGAGTTTGGATTTCTTGGAGTTAAATCAACCACTAAGGCAGAGAGGGACTCTGGGAAGCTCTCCATCGAGTCTGGTTCAGACTCATCAGGGGACGCCAAGCTCGAGGGACAGGGGTCCTGGAGCTTCTGCAGCACACTCTGAATGAGCTCTGAGATGGCTGGGCTGTAGGGCACCACGTCGGTCTGAACGGCTCGCTCCACCACCACACTGCCCTCCTCCTGACCCATGACTATGGGCAGCAGCTCCAGGACGTTAGCCCCAGGGGTGGAATGCACAAGCTCCAGGTCACCAGATTCTGTGGTGGTGGCTGTCACTATCTCATCGAACAAATCTGTGCCGTCGGCTATGCTATCTCCTACCAGTAGCTCCCTGTCAGCCCCTTCCCCCGTGACCTGCTCTTCCAGAGATAACCCATCTGCCATTGTGTCAAGAGGGGGGTTGAGGGTTAAGCTCTTCTCTGGGGAATCACATGGAAAGTCTAGGCACAGTTCGTCCCTCAGAGAGCCACTGTGTGCCATCTCCATGCTCTGAAGGAGAGACTCCAGCTTCTTGTTTTGGATGTTTATGTCCACAAAATATTTCTGAATGCCTTTATCTTTATCAGCCAAGCTGTTCCGCATGGTTTCGATGACCTGTTTGAGCTGTTTAATCTCTTTCCTGGCTTCTTTGAGTGCCAACTGGGCCTCTACCCGGTGACACTCCTCCTCAATCCAGTCCTCTCGCATGCGGGCCAGCTGGGACTTAAGCTCCACGATTTCACTTTCCCTAGAGTATCAAGACAAGCATGGTTAATTTAAAAAAAAAAAAAAAAAACTTTGAACTGGGCAACAGACAGTTCTGGCACAGAGCCAAGAGCTCATACTCTTCCACTTGAAATACAGATGTGAAATCAGTTTTCAATGCGGGGAACTCAAGAGAACACAGAAAAACTTGAGAAAACACTCCAGCCTAAACTGAAAGAAGCAGTACATTTTCTCTTTGGCGGAGATTAGCTGTGAACTTTCTCTTTACTTGTAAAGTGGCTAAAGTAATAATAGTAATCAGAATCAGAATCAAAATAGCTACCACAATTTTTTTTGAGTACTCATTATGGGTTGGATATTGCACTGTGTTACAAGTCTTATCTTCTACTCAATCCTTAATATTTGAAACTTTATTATTAGAACATCTTAGCATCTGTTAGCCTGTTTTATCTCCATATCCTACCCTTTCCAAATGTCTATAGTTTGTGGAAGGCCAGTTCACTTTTAATTACCTATCTAAGACAGAAGGTAGACTGATAAGTTTTAGCCTTGTTAAATTGTTCATATGGTATTCCAATGATAAACATTTTTGAAATAATAAAATGCTACACATGGCAGGGACTTTACATGATGACAAGCTGCTTATTCTGTCTCCTCTCAGGTAGGATAATATTGAATTCATCCTACACTAAGGAGAAGCTATCCTATTTTTCAGATCCTTCACAGGACAACCCTATTTCAAGATCTTTGTATATAAATTCTTTCTTATATATAATTTTTTCATATTCAGTCCTTACATTCTCAGTGGATATGAAGATAGGGTAGTCAGGATCCTCATATATATGAAGAGACATCAATATTGCTCATTTAAGTTTAGGCTAGAATATTTTGCCAAGTTTTGCTGCATTCCCATTCCTTCTTCCCTTGAGTGCTCCAATCCTCCCATGGACTCTGCAAATCACAGACCAAACACTTCCAGACATAAGGTCTGACTCACCCCAGAGGAGAGTTTGGGTCTCAAGTCTATTTCAGACAGATGATGAGCCAGATTAATTCGGAAGATGAAAATTTTCCCTTCCTCACAGTCTGCATGCACCCTTTCCTGCCCACAGTTTTAGCAACCAAGGTATTGAGTTTTCTCTATATCTTTGTGGCAGCAGAAGAGGAGGTTTGGGCTGATCAGGTAGCCCAGACTCTTAGAGAATGCACATGCCACCCTCACCCTGAGCTCACAGCTACCTTGGTTAGAGCTTTCCTGGTCTGTTCCAAAATGTTCCAGGGGAAAATGATCAAGCAGAAAAACTGGCCTGCTGCCCAGATGTCAAAAGTCTTCTCCCTCAGATAAGATCTCTTAAGCATGGGCTTTTTTTTTTTCAGCCTTAACACTTGGCCAAGAACAATGAGCCACTTCCTTCGGCACAGAAATAGCATGCAGGAATCACAATGCACACAGATATCCATTCATGCACGGATATAAACAGGGCTTAATTGGTCCACGGTTGTGACCCATTCTGCTGGAAGTATGGGATTGTTCCTGCACGTGTTTTTTGCCATTTAAAAATAGTCATGCACACACCCGATTATTTCACATCAAAGCTGTATACACTGCAAAACAACAACAACAAAACAAAAAACGACAACGAAAATGAAAAACAAAGGATCCCCTCTAACCTACGGGCCTCCCTGAACTCCTGAAACAGCCATATCACACAGAGTTATGAAATGACTCTTCTCAGAGGCTGACTTTAAAAATTTGACCAAAATTGAATACAATCATTTTTTCTTTTCTATCTTTCTATAGTTTGGGTTCATATTTCATTTTATGGAGAAAGAAGTTGTCCTACACCCCACCGTTCAAGGAAGGCAGATTCACCTTTCATGGAGTCGGCGCTCAGATTCCTTCAGCTTGGTTTTGAGGTGTCTCACTGTCACCTCTTTCTGCTGCAGTGGAGTCAAATACTGCTCTGGGTTTGGGGGTCTGACACCATGATTTTCACCGCAAGACATGTACCTTCCAGAACGCCTGAAACAATCCAAGTAATGAAATGTTACTTTTTGCCGTTTCCTTTTCTATAAAAAGAAGAGTAACACAGAGTGTTATCAACTGAATGTTTGTGTCCCTCCAGAATTCATATGTTGAACTTCTTACCCCAATATGACGGTATTAGGTGGTGACGACTTTGGGAATTAGCCCATAAGGGTGAAGCCTTCATAAATGGGATTAATGCTCTTATAAAAGGAACCCCAGAGAGCTTTCTAGCTTTCTTTTTCCACCCTGTGAGGATACATTAAGAGGTCAGCAGTCTGCAGCCCAGAAGACAGCCCTTCCCAGAACCAGACCTTGCTGGCACCCTGATCTCAGACCTAAACCTACAGTATATAGCCCACGGTTCTCGAAAGATTTGGACCAACATCTAGAGTACTTTGTTATAGCCACCCACATTGACCCAGACACAGCTAACAGCTTGAGAAGGAATGGTAGCTGTGTGCTGGGGTCTTAAACCTCAATAATGGGTGACCTCACTTCAGAAGGTGAGCTGTAATAGAATTGCCGATCTTAGGACTGTTAATTACTTTGAAGATTGAAGGGGGTATTGGTGTATTTATGGAGAGAATAGGGACCGTGGAGGAGGAGAATTTTCTATGGCTTAGGAATGTTCTCATACAAAATAATGCACCATTGTCCAGGTGCCTGAGCTGTCAGTTCAGAGTAACATGCAGCACAATGGGTGAGGGTCAGGGGATGGGCCTGGGCAGAAGAGAAGGAAGCCAGCCAGAGGACCTAACTTTCTGCACAGTGTGCCACTGCCTAAAGATCCTGATGGCTATTTGCTGAATGCAAGTTGTTCTAAAATCAGTCCCTGCTGTGAGTATGCCAGTTTGGAGGAAATGGAAAGATCCTTCTTCTGAAGGGAAGAAGTTTCTTCCTCTACTTAACTCTGCCCAGTGTGTTTTGTAAGACAGGCTCAATGTTTTACAAAACAGCCCTTGCTGGAATCTTGGCCCCTCTCAGGCCTGGCTGGGAGCTGGGAATCCCTGCTGTAAGAGAGCTGACTGACGAGAATAGGGATGCCCAGCAGGAAGAAGGCTGAAGGAGGAGGGCGGCCAGCTCCTTCCCTGACTCTGGACCCAGTCCCAGCCATTGTGCTGCCAGCTCCCTGAGCACCTGCCTGCCTCCAAGATGACCTGTGTCCATGCCCACCATCCAGTCCTCCTGTCGTGGCTTCTTTGGAAATGCAGTTCCTTCTTTCTGCTCCACACTCCCTACAATCTCATATGAATTAACTTGTTGCTTGCTCTTCAGACCTCAGTTCCATTTCACTTTCTCAGGGAGGCCTCCCCTGATCACTCCAGACTGAGTTGGACACCCTCCCCACCTTTCACACACCCCTGTAGCAACAGGTGCCTACAGAATCATCTTAAGTTGTTTTTGTTTGTTTGTTTGTTTGAGATGGAGTCTTGCTCTGTTGCCCAGGCTGGAGTTCAGTGGCGTGATCTCGGTTCACTGGAACCTCTGCCTCCCAGGTTCAAGCAATTCTCCTGCCTCAGCCTCCTGCTGCCTCTGTGGCATTTTCTCTCCCTATTCAGGAACTGCTTTGATTGCTGTGCCTTGTTAGAAATTGTGGCTTGCGCTCTTTCTGCAGCAGCCCTTGAGGAATGAGCCGAATGTGGGAAAGAAAAATGCAGTGTCTTGTAGAATCAGGCAAGGGATCAAGAGTTGTATAACTTTTTTTTTTTTCTTTTTTAAAGAAAAGCTTACCAAGTAGGACAAACTAAGATGCATGAATTAGGTGAGCAGGACTCACCTCATGATGGGGCTACAGTCGCTTCCTTTGTAGGAGCCTGAGTTGCTACTGCTTGGGGAAGAAGGTGCATAACTGGGATGGATATTGACAGGGCTCAGCTGATTCCTGCACAGCATGGACAGAAGGTCCTTTTCCCGCGGGGATGATGGGCTGCTGCCAGGCTTGTGTGACGAAGCTCCATTACTCCGCCCATGAGGACCTCGACTGGGAGAAAAGCATGAAAAATGTTAAAATTCTTGGGGCTACAGATGCCCAAGGGCTAATGTCTTACTCCTTAAATCTAAGGAAATCCAATTTATAGAGTTGAAAGGCGCAATACAATTATTTGTGTAGACTGTCCTTAGGATCGGCCTTCTTCCCACCTGCCTGGTATTTTCTCTCCTTGTGACATCAGCACAAGCAACCTCTCCCTCTGTTGTTCTTTCAAATAGTTTCTGACCATAAAGCTTGTTTTGGATTACACCCAATAGCCTGCTAAGAACATACACAATGTAGAATATTGATTTAGCTCAGGTTTATTTTGGAGGCTGTTTTCAAGATATGGTTTTTGTTCTAGTCCACCTGTTTCAGTTTAGAAATATTTGCATTTGGTTCATGTCAGGGTAAGAAAATTAATGTGGTTCATTTGGAGGATGGGGGAAGGTGGTACCCCATACAGGAGGAGGAGAAAACAGGGCAGATAAACAGAGCACATATAAATGCATCATTGGTAATTTTGATTACTTAAAATTTTTGTTTCATTTTTTTCTAGCCCCAGTGACTTAAGACAACCTTTGTCATTTAACTGCTGAAATACTGTAACAGCCCCATCTTGGTTCTCCTGCCTCTTGCCTTGCTCCCTCCAGTAGAAGGTTGGCTTGTGGCTGGAGTGGCCTTTCAAAACGGAATCTGATTCACTATCCTCCTCAAAGCCTTGCGATGGTCCCCCACTGCCTCCAGAACAAAGGCCAGCCTCCTTAAGATGGCTCACAAGGTCCAATCCCACTACTCCATCCAACCCCATCCTCCACCACTCCTCACTCCTCCCTCCTCCCTCTGTACTACAGCATTCCAAATCACTTACAGTTTCCTGAAGGATCCATGCTTGACCATCCTTAGGTTTTTGAACTCATAATCTCCTCTGCTTAGAATGTTCGCCTGCTCCCTTCTCTAAGCCCCTGGATACCAGGATACTTCCTACTTTGAGACTGATGGGAACCTACTCTAAAGAGCCTTCTCTATATTCTTCCTTCCCTAGGCCAGTGTAGGCGCACTCCTTAATGCTCCCTAAAACTCTGTGCAAATTTCTATCATTGGACTTATCACATGGCATCACAACTGCATACTTATTTGTCCTTCCTGCTAGGCTAGGGCAACCTTGAGGGCAGAAACAGCCTGTTCTTTCTATCCTCCTACTTTTGATACATGGTAAGTGTTCCCTAAAGGACTGCTGAATAAATAAACCAGGTGTGAGTCATTGGCACTGCCACTTAGTAGGAACTTAGGCAAGTGAGCCACTTAACACGGGGATCAAAACACACACACATGCACACACACACCCACCCCTTTCCTACCTTCCTCACAGAATTGATGTGAAAATCAAATCAAAGAATGCATGTGAGTACATTCCACAAGCTATTAAGGGTAACTCAACTGTAGAGTATTATTAGAGGATAAACTTGTTCAAACTTCACCATTAATCCTGACAGAGATTTGACACCCACTAGTGTAAGGAAGCATCTTGAGAATGTTGAAATTACTTAAACAGGATAAAGTTCTATGTCAGGAATATTACTTGATGGCAAAAAAAGAGAAAACAAGATAGCTTTCATATAGTAGTACTGCTTTCTGACAAACCTTTCTTTGCAATTTTAATTACAGCTGTATCCAACTGACATCTTAATGAGAAATGTGTGTAAATGTGAATGCAAGTGTGCATGTGGGTATACTTGGCTTCAAAACCATGATCACTTATTTACAATCAAATATAATTTCAACTGGCTGTCAGCCTTGCAAATCAGACATAAATAAAACGTAACCCAGTTCTAAAGTTAAAGTTATTTCCTTTTGAAATCATTCAAATGAATGCCGCTCTTCTCTTCGTGAGAAGAGGACACTTTATACGGAACAGATGGGCTGATGGCTTTGTGACAAAACCAACTTCAGCAGCCCATGGTAGAAAGAACTTCATGAGTAGCTGAAAGGAACATGTACCCTGGTGTGCATTTTCTTTTCCATGCTTCACTTCTAAGTCTGGCATCAACCAGACTATTTCTTAATCTGATTATGAGAAATATGGAGGATTAGCTATTACACGTTAGGCAGGAATGTAAAGAGCTATCCCATATTTTGACCTGGGGAATTTTATTACGAGTTAACTTCCACTGAGGACCTTCTGTGACCCTGGCGCTGTTTCAGGTGCTTTCTGAATATTGATCAGGAAATAAATTATCAGACAGTTTGTAAGAGCTAACTTTTTAAAAAGAAGCAACACGCTTAAAAATATCAGTTCTCTTCATTTAGTAGTTCAAATGTTAACATGTATAGGTGCAAACTCATTATAGGCATTGATAGGAAACATTTTCAAAGGAGACACTGAGATTCCATGTTTGTCATGGCCATGAACTGTGAAACCCAATGCTGTCCTCTTCAGCCCATCCCAGATCCTTCAGTCTGGTGGACAAGAAAAACGCAGTCCACAAAGAGGAAAGAAAATTCTGCTGACCCTGAACCCTTCTACAAACCTGAATACGTAACTAGAAGGTCACAGACAGAGGAGTGAAGACGAAACCTCATGAGTGACTCAGGTGAATTTCGATTCCCTGACCATGGCTCTGGACTTCAGGTAATATCATCATCATCATCATCATCATCATCATCACCACCATCATCACCATGATCTAGGGTTGAACTGTGTCACCCCCTGCAAATTGATATGTTGAAGCCCTAACTCCCAGTACCACAGAATAATGGGGCTTTAAAAAGTGATTAAGTTAAAATGAGGCAGTTAGGGTGGGCCCTAATCCAGTTTAACTGGTGTCCTTATACAAAGAAGGAATTTGAGCAGACATAAACAAACAGAAGGAAGATGCTGTAGAGACACAGGGAGAAGATGGCCACTACAAGCCAAGGAGAGGAGCCTCAGAAGAAGCCAACCCTGCAGACATCTTGGTATCAGACTTCCCTTTTCCAGAACTGTGAGTAAATACATTTCTGTTGTTTAGGCCATCCAGTCTATGGTACTGGGTTATGCAGCCCTAGCAGACTAATATAATCACTACCACCATGATTACCATCATAACCACCACCAGCAGCAGCAGCAGCAACAGCAACAGTACCATGTCTCCTAGTACTACTTTCACCCCTACTGACAAAAACCACCTTTTACCCACGCTTTCACTAAGTTCTGGGCATCATGTCAAGCACTCACACATATCATCTCATTTAACTCAGTGAGGTAAGATGCTATTATTATCCCATATCCCAAAACAGGAGACTGAGGCTTGGGGTCATACACCTGATAAATAATGGAGGCTAACCTCAATCCCAGGTCTGTCTGACTCCAAATCCCAAGGGTTTTCTTTTTCTGTCTGATTTTTATCTTCCAAACAGATTCATGTTTTAGTTTAAGAAAGATAATTCCTTAGAAATATCAGCAGAGTTGCCCTTCTATGAGACAAGATACTCTGTAAGCCTTTAAAGTTTTTGTTTTAAAAATAACTCATCAAAAATATTCTCACCAGCTCCACCTGTTCCTCACATGTCCCACTGATTGACCAATCTTCCTGTTAGCCTTCCTTCAGGGAGCTAATTCTCCACAGAGAAAATTCATTCACTACATGGGGAAGCAGCCAATTGAAAGGATCACAAACTACTACAGAGTTTGGCAGAGATACCCAGCTACTCTAGAGGAGCTGCCCCCCCATGCATGGCCCTCCAGAACACAAAATTTATGTGAAATTGCTGAGATAGTCCATGACCAAAATCTACTGATGGTACTCTGTGCCTGGGTGAGATTCTTTTATTTATTTATTTACTTATTTGAAACAGTCTTGTTCTGTTGCCCAGGACTGGAGTGCAGCGGTGCAATCTTGACTCACTGCAACCTCCGCCTCTCAGGTTCAAGCAATTCTCCTGCCTCAACTTTACGAGTAGCTGGGATAACAGGCACCCACCTACATGCCCGGCTAATTTTTTTTTTTTTTGTATTTTTAGTAGACACGGGGTTTCACCATATTAGCCAGGCTGGTCTTGAACTCCCGAACTCAGTTGATCCACCCGCCTTGGCCTCCTAAAACTGCTGGGATTATAGGCATGAAACACTGTGCACGGCTGAGATTTTTAAAAACTGAGGATAATAGATAGAACACTGCCATTTTCAATTTTCCATCTATTAATTTTTGTTAAACCTTTGAAGTCTATTATTGCTTGGCTATAACAGATACTAATAGAAGCATTCATCTGATTTGCATATAATTATATTTGGCTATTTTATGTTTAATATGTCAAATTTTGACCATGAATTCTAGACTAGAATATTTTCTCTTAGTCACTCTGTATTATTGACACAACCTTGGAATTTAACCATAAACACTGATTCCTTTGAAATATTTAAGTTGGCTTCATCTACAGGCCTTCCTTTTTTATCTTTTTGCCTTTCTATATTGTTTGATACTTTGTTCCATGTGTATGTCATAATTTCTTGAGTGGGTTATATAAATGGTTTATTCTTAGAGCAAGCCACATCTGATTTACACAGAATGTTTACATTCATGTCCTATAATCCCAGAGGCACTTTATTGCCAAAATGGTGGTGGTGGGTGGGGGCTGGGGATAGAGCAATTGTGCTTTATTACTGCGGACTTCACTCTTTTGTTACAGGTTTGTCTGGCTTCAGCTGTATTTTTAATGATAAAACTGTGCCCTGGGGGTCTCAGGTCGCCTTACAAACATCTGCTAAATCTTCAGCTCACCCAAGAGAAATAGAAAATATTTGCTTGCTGAGTCCTGGAAAGGCAGGCTTTTGGAAACTAAATAGATTTTCTCCAGGAAGAGACCTTAAAAGTCACACAGTCCAACTGTCTTTTGGATACCGTGGCCCAGGGGAATCAAGTGACGTGACAAAGTCAGAAGCCAGGTCCCCTCACGTTCTGTGGCTCCCTCCATAGCTTTCTTTAAGTCTCTGCTCAGAGCTCAGTTCACCACTGAGGTATCCTAGGACCCACCAAGCTAAAATATACCACAAACCACATTACTCTCTATCTCCTTCCCCTGAGTGTTTTTAAAAATAATTATATTATTTTTCAATTTATTGTCCTTCTTGTCCTACTACAATGAATATAATTTTGTGGAGTTTTGTTTCCTCATAGTAGATGCTCAATAAATACTTGTTAAATGAATAAACAAAGCCACTGGTGGCAAGCACAGAATCCTGGGGCTTACAGTCCCTCCCACTGAATGTGCATAGTGGCTCCCATGTCTCATAGTCCTCTCCACCAATTCAAATAACATCAATGGAGAGAATTGGTTGATGCTTGCTATGCTCCATGCTCTGACTCAGCATTTTACTTTTATTAACTTGTTTAATCCTAACAATAAACCCTCTGAGGTGGCTGGGTCTATTTCACAGATAAGGTAAACAAGGCATGGAGTGGTTAAACAACTTGCTCAGAGCCACACAGCCTGGAGTTGGTGGTGCTGGCATTTGAGCCAAGGCAGCCTGGCTTCAGAGCCCACACACCCAGCTGGTGTGCTCTATGGGGTGGCCACCATGCCTATGAACTTTACTACACTTTCTTCACTCCTTCCCCAGGTAAATGCTGGGAGTGGTCAGGGAGTAGCTGCTTCCTTCACAGAGGTTAAAAATGGAAGTCCAGCTAGAAGAAAAAAAGGGTGAAGTCAGAGGCTTCACAGCTAAGAGACTCATAGATTCACAGAGGGGAGGTAGGAGGGAAGTGGGAGACCACTAGCTTCCTATGCAGATGAGTACACAGGTAAGTAAGGGAAAGAGAGAAGGGACAGAAGGAGGAGTGGGCATAGAGTCAAGGGGTGGATGGGAGACAGCCATGGATGGACAAACACAGGTGAGCCATGTGACCACAGTTGGCAAGACAGGAAAAACTACCAATTTAAAATCACTGTAAAAAAACAAAAAGCCTCACTGAATAATAAAATATGAACGGACAGTAATCCGGGTGGTTCTACAGATGCACAGGTGCAGGTGAGTCACCTGTGTAAAGCGTCTTAATTACAGAGCAGGAGATGGTGCCTACTTGCGTGAAGAAGAAGACCGCTTGCTTCCCGCAGTCGACATATGGACCTCAGGAGCGGAAATGCTGCCTGTGCTGCTCGAGGAGCTAAAATCAGCTTCACTACCTGAAAAACAACAGGGGAGAGAGAAGCGTGAGGGAAAGGAAACTAGAGAGCACACTGGCCAGTTCCCTGCCTTCCAGGTCCCTGCTCCCTGCGTTTGCACACTATTGGCAAGTGCCAAGATTCCAGGGCTTCCAGGCTCACAGCATTTTCCTCAAAGCAGTCAAGAGAAGGCCCAGTACAAGAACATCATTTCATAAACACAGCTAAGATGCACAGTAAGGCTGGTTTCATAAAGAGGCCAGTCTTCCTGCAGACACTGTCAACAGTGACCCAAGTGCATCAAGAAATGCACTGTTCTCCCGTATGTGAGGCTCTCACTCCACAACAACGGGCTCACCCTATTTCAAGCAAAAGAAAAATAAAATACTTATCAGTCCAAGAGTAGTTTTTCCAAGAGAGTTTATCTTTGGGCTTCTGTAGTCAGCTACTCATACTTCAATTTGGCAAGTTAGGTTTGGAGACAGTTAACCAATGAGAGGCAGTCAGGAAAGAGCAAAGCCTGGGCTCCCAAACTGCTGCACTGGCACTATCTGAGGACTGACTTTCTCTGACTGCAGTTTTGGTTTTTCTTTAAAGAAGAGATCCTTAACAGAAAAGCAGAAATTTAACAGTGATAGAACCTGTAAATTACACTGAAATTTGGAATTTTAGCTTCAGGGTGGGATTACAGGTAGGGATGTTCATTAGTTTGCAAAGATCACATGATACTTTGAGTACAGACTACAGGTGGGTGTGTAATTATAAATATGCTGTGCAGTAAAATAATTTATATAAATTCATTCTAACAAAAATATGTAGTTCTGAAAGAGTAATAATGGAAACATTCCCATACACTGCCTGGGGAAGTGAGGGGAGGTGGAAGAGGCAAGCTAGACAATGAGAAGAAGAAAAAGAATTTTTTAAAAACGTGAAGTACCATGTGCTTCTGAAAAATAAGTCTAGGTATACAGTTTAATTTGACCTTGTTGCTCAACTCCTACCACACAATTTGTGCCTTTTCTGGTCTAGAACCCAGAGCCAGCTCACATTTCTGAGCTAAAGAAAATATGAATAGCCTAATCCTTGATTTTCTAACAAGCAGTGAACAATAATTATCATAACAATGGCTATTTATTGAGTGTTTACTAGGTCCTAGGCCCTGTTCACGATACTTTCTATGCTATATATTATTTAATATTGACATCTTTGTAAAATAGACATTAATCTCACTATTTTACTATTGAGAAAACTGAAGCTGTTTGTCTGAAGCTTATAGGTGATAAATCCTGTCCAGGACCAAATCTTCATGCTACTTCTCCCATACTATGCTTTGTCCTCAGAAAGGCAGTAGGAAGAAGCAGGGGAACAGGAGAAGTTCTTAAAGAAACTATACATTACCATCTCCCTAAAAGGTCAACATGAACCATAGGTACAAGATGTGGCCAGACTCTGGCCTACTAGGGAACAGATTTCTCTTTCTGATGGCCTCTGTTAGTTTTGCTAGAGAGGAAGTTAGGTAATCACAAGGCAGAGAGAAGAAAAAATCCTTTCCCTGGTTTCCAGGAGCTCTCAGGAACTCCAGCCTCTAGGAAGTCCAGGTCTCTAGGAAAGAGACCAAGAATGACCCATTAGCCAAATGACAGCAGTGACTCCTGGCTCCCAGTAGAATTCTGGGAAGATTAGCATGGTAGTTTATCAGAACTGAGACCAGCTATTCCTTCTGGATTGCAGAGACTTTGTCTAATGATGTAATGAGCTCCTAGAAGCTCCCCAAACTTAATCAGTTGACTCTAAGGAATACACTGGTTAAACTGTAGTAGTTTACAATCTGAAGGATTCATGATTGGTAATGCAGTCCAGCAGCATGAGATTCCTGACGGCCTAACTCAACCAGCTTTGTTTGCTAGTAAATTATCAGGTTGGTTATTAAATGATAAAGGTAGGCGATTTTCAAAAATAGATCCTTCAGTTACAGCCATCAGGTTTAAGACATTATTTTCTAATGTGAAATTATTACTCTGAAAAACACTCAGCTTTCATTCCTTTCACAAAAGCCCATCGACTATAATTGAACTGCTTGCCTAAAAGCAGAAATTCTAGAACAGGAACAGATAATTGCGGAAAATCCATTGTTACCCCATGGTGCTTCTGATCTGTGGTAATTATGTTCTCTGAACTGAAAGGACAACTTTGTTCTATATTTTATTGCTACTGGAACTCAATATACTGACTTTTATGTATTTGCAGGGCCTAAGGTCACCTTGTTTCAGCACTTTCCTCTCTTACCTTCTGTACATCTGAAAGAGATTAGAAGGCACATTCGGGTCCCTGCAGCTGTATTCAGGCCTATTTGAATAGTACGATAGTGAAAAACGTATATACTACTTCACAACTATTTCAGTTCATGAATTTAAAAAACGTAACCTGGTGAATGCAGTGTAAAAATCAGTGAACTCTTTTTAAGGGATACACAGGAAAGCTAAATGTAATACATCATCTGATATACTTTCTTCATGTACTAAGCAAAATAACTAAGAGAAAAGCTGGAGACCAATCACACCCCCCGCCCCCGCCGCCATTTATCTATTAGTTGGCAACAAAGATACAAGGAAGGAGAGGCATTCTTTATTCATTTCCTTTAAACAGTGTATGCAACTAAGGTATTGTTTTCAGTGCTCTTTGGGGTTATTAAAATCACGCACAGAGTACCTAACCTAAAAACATAGAAACTCGGCTGGGCATGGTGACTCATGCTTGTAATCCCAGCACTTTGGGAGGCCAAGGTGGGTGGATCACCTGAGGTCAGGAGTTCGAAACCAGCCTGGCCAACATGGCAAAACCCTGTCTCTACTAAAAATACAAAAATTAGCTGGGTGTGGTGGTGAGCGCCTGTAATCCTAGCTACTTGGGAAGCTGAGGCAGGAGAATTGCTTGAACCAGGGAGTCGGAGGTTGCAGTGAGCCAAGATCATGCCACTGCACTCCAGCCTGGGTGACAGAGCAAGACTCTGTCTCAAAAAATAAAACAAAAACAAAAAACAAAACAAACAAAAAAAAAACGTAGGACCTCAGCTAGACAGCCTGGATTCAAAGCCTGCTCCTAACCCATATTAGGTGGAAAGTTTTAGCCAAGTTACTTCACTTCTCTGTGTCCCAGTTTCCTAATTGGTTAAATAAAGATGATACTCATAGCACCTGCTTCATGGGTTGCTTGTAAAGAATGAATGTCATCCTCATCAACAGTCTTTGTTCCTCATCAATATTGTTTTCGATCAGCTGCCAGGTTAGTGGAGTGTTATCCCAGGACTGAACAGACAGGATGAATTTGATGACCTTTAAGATAATGCTCTGATGCCAAACACTTGGTGACTAAGCATCCTGCTGCAGAAGGCACTTTTCCAACTCTCAAGAACCTATGCCCAGTGGCCTCCAGAAGTTCTGGCAGTTTTTTGTTTTCATAGCACTGCTGAACTCTTTTGAGAGATATTCCTTTTATTTATAACGTTAGGATAATAAGCGTTCTGTGCATGTATGCTAACGCCAGGGAATTAGAAAAGGAAGGAAAAATGAAAACAAAAAGAATACGTGCCCAAACTGATAACTAACTAGACTTATTTTTAAAGCACTGCCTGTAATCTGGTCTCTTAGGACATTATTAATTTTGCCTGTTTTCAAGATATGGAGCAGTCCTCATACATCAGAACATCACAGTATAGAACAATCCTGAGATCTACTAAGCAGTATTAAGCCATTCTAAAACACTGATTTAAGTAACCCCAAGCCCTCTCTTATCTTTTATCACTGCAAAGCTATCAAATTAATTCAGGTTGGACCACCTCAAATAGAGGCAGTAAATTTTTTTAAAAAAACCCACCTAGTTCCCACTCTTCTCTCCCATCCTCCTTCTCCACCCATCCCCCCAAAATACACAGATTTTTAAATTTACAGGTCTCCAGGGAGGAGAGAGGAACCATTTTCACTGAAGCTAAGCACAGCTATTAAGGAGCAGCAGGAGCAACGGACACACACAATTATAGAAGACACTATTAAAAGAAGCTGCTCTAAAGTACATTCAGTAGAACGGACTCTTAACTGCTAAGGCTTGGGGGGCCCAGCCAAGGTATCCAAGAAACGCTTCACAGCCTAAAAAGGGTTTTTGTTTTAGTTTTTGCAAATTACTTTCCTGAACCCCATATAGGTATTTATCTCAGAAAGGGAATATTTGGTTAAGAGCCATACATTGATAAGATACATATACAGGTGTTTTTTTTTTTTTTTTGCATTTTGAGAATAAAAGTATTCTTGAAAAATTGTAAATGTAATTTCCATTTATATTATAGTTTCAGAAAATAGTTTTCTTCATTCTGATTGATGTTTAATTGATGGAGCTGCCATATACTTAAAATAACACACACACACACATAAACAGCTAAACACAAAAGAAGAGAAGTTCAAACTTAAAGTATTTAGAAGTGAATAATTTGTATTGATAAATCAACTATATGAAATGAAACTGCTTATGGGAAAATAGCAAGGTCAAAGACAAATAGATACATTGAAAAAATATTTCCAACACATGATAAAAGGTTCATCTCCTTAATTTACCAGAAGCTCATAAAATTAGAAAAAAAAAAAAACTAACAGAAAAATGGGCCAAGGACATATTAGGCAGATGAAAGAAAAAGAAAAACAAATGGCTGATATTCATGAAAAGCCATATAATTTATCAACACCACTAAAAATATAAATGAAGGTAAGGAGACTGTTTTCATCTATCTGATAGGCAAAAGAGTCTGATAATACCAGCTCCATTAAGGGTTTGTGAAAACAGAGTTAGTAAGAGTGTGAACTATGCTACATGCATAAAAAAGAAAACTGTACTGCTAGGAATTTATTCTGCACATAAGGATCCAAAAAGACAACCTAGTTGTCCATCGACAGTGACTGGTTAAATCAGGTGGTATAGCAGCAGCCTAAGAGAATACTCCGCCATCGTGAAAAGGAGTGACATAATCCTGGGTGTGTCGAAGTGAAAAGATATCAAACACCTGTTACTAGATGAGAAAAACAAGATGCAGAAAAGTGGGTATGGCAAGTCTGCTTTTTTTGTGAATAAATCTTTAGATAATATGTAACCTGCCATATGCACAGAACATTTTTCTTGAGGGATAAAATGATCTGTTAATAGCGGTGTCTCTTGGGAACAGGAAAGTGTGAATATAAAGAGACTCTTATTTTCATTTTATTATCTTTCTGAGCAATTTGGCTTCTCTAACCATGTGCACATTATTCGTATTATAAACTATATATAGGAGTGCACTGATGTATGAACAATCCATTTTTTCCTTTTAAAAAAATGTAAATTTTTAAGGGAAATTTTTTATAATAAGAGTAGTCACACCATATTATGTAGTATTAAAAGAGTTCTGGAGTTGAGACACCTGGGTTTGAATCTTGGCTCCTCTACTTGCTCTCTGTGGTGCCTCGAGGAATGAATTTACCCTCTCTCTGCCTTAGTATCCTCATCCATAAAATAGGGATGAGGTTATTAATATTAAGAATTGCTAAAAGATTATGGAAATTCAGGTGAAACATGCAAAGAAATTAGAACAATGCCTGGCATACAGCAAGCCCTTAATAGTACCATTTTAGCTGAAACTACTGGTACAGTGGCCCAAAGGCCAGAAGATGGCTTCTCAAAAAAGGTCTTGATTACATCTATCCCTTAAAAAGACCTATAATAGGAAATGCTTTTTTCTACTCATACATTTTTATAATTACTCTTTACAAAAGGTGGTTTTCCCTTTGCCATTGTTCAGCAAAGAGCATGTTTCTGTTTTTTAATTCTCTTTCTTTGTGTGTGTGTGTACAATAAGATGTTTCCAAAGATCCTGATTCTAAAAGAGACTCCCCATGGACGCCTCCAAAAAGTTCTAGAGTCTCTTGTGGTTTAGAACTCTGCCTTCTGAAAGTCCCAGGGGAAATACTAGTAGGTTTACTGCAGCTCTCATCTTTGCAGGGCCCAGTCTCCTGAGCTAGGTAGCTTGGAAGATCTGAGAAAGGGAGGAGGCCTTAAGGAGGCCAAGAGGGTCAGAGGCAACACCACCCAGTTCACTCCTGTACCTTGGGCTGGCTCAGCTACCTGTCTAAGCAGAAATACAGGTGACCCATCTGCTGAACAAGAAGAGTGAATCAGAGAAATGATAAGCAAAGAGGGTGTAAAGAAACTTCAATAAACAAGGAGAAGTGAAAGTTTCTGACCAGAAGTAGCTATAAAGCCCAGCTCCACCTGTCACTAGTTGTGTATCTTGACCAAGTTTTTTTTAACTTATCTAAGCCTTACTTATATATGTATACACATACATTTTAAAAGGTTAATTTATTATTTATTTAGCAAAAAGTTATTGAGCACCTGCCATGTGTCAAATCCTGTTTTAAGTGCAAAGATAATGATTCCCATCCCATTGGGTTGCTGTGAAAATGAATTGAGTTAATGCATAGAAAGTGCTTGACACACTCATAAATACGAATCTTAAAATTATTATTAATAATGCAGTGGTTCCTAAACCTAACTGTGCATGAAGATTTATCTGGGAAGTTTAATAATAGTGCAGATTTCTGGGAAACTCTCACAAAAATTCCAGTTCAGAAGATCTGGGAGGAGGGTGGCCCAGGCATCTGCATTTTTGATAATTACTATAGCTGATTGTGCAGCAGGTGGTCCATGAACCATATTGTGAGGAAGAGAGCTCCAAAGGTAAAAAAGTGCCTGGACTTTCTCTCCAAGTTCTGTCAAATTGCAAGAGCTTTCTTCAGTGCGATGTGAACAATGAGTGAGCAGAAATGAAGACAGACAGGCCAGCAAAAGGAAGAGGAAGAAATTCACGGGCAAAGTGCACAGGAGAGAAGAATTTAATCTACAGAATGATCTGTACCCCCACGGCTCTCCAGAAACACTTGCCTGGAGTGAATACATTATCAGAGGACTGGAGGGAAAGACAGAATGTACATAAGGCACAGGTTGTTTGAAACTGGGCCAGTTCCAGCCAAACTCATGTACACAAATGTTGGTTTGCAAAGCTAGTAGGACACTTAACAGTTGGTTCATGGTTCAAAGTCCTCATAATCCTGTTGTAAAAGAGAAGGAGCCAACCAGTGTGCTGTTGAACGTGTCAAATGCCATTCAGCAGAGAAATAACATTTCACAATCCAGCATACCCTGCACTGGGGTTATTCCATCAGTGCCAACCTGAATTTTCCATGGCAGACATGCTTCACAGCATCAAAGGAACTACACACAGGCATTCATCATCTCCCACACTGACTCAGCTCAGGAACCACTCCAGTGGCAGGCATGTCCAACGGGCAGCCCTTCCCCCACTGCCTTTCACCCAACAGGTCTGGGAAAGGTTACATCCACCGTGGTCATAAACGTCATCCTAGCTCATTATGTTGGGGACCAAGTAATAACAGAGCAAATCCTCCCTGAAGTATTTTACAGACTTGTACATGGGACTTATCTTTGATTTCTTGTCAAATTTACTGAAGTGAACTGAATTTCTGCCCCCTTAAAAGAACTAGCTGGAAAGCCTGCTGCTTCTATTTAAGGAGAAGCATTTATCCAGTGTTTACCAAAATGAGATGCCTGCCCTCCTGTCTGGCAGGAAAACCTACATCAGGAAGAGCAGCACTAATGGTGGTGCTGGGTGCGGAGCAGGGGTGTCATTGCAGGAGGCATTCATAGGGGAGGAAGGAGGTGATGAAGGACTGGGAGAGAAAAATGGGGAGTGAGACACCAGGAAAGACAGAAGGTCAGGACAGGGCTAGGATTTAAGTCTATGACTCAGTCCAGAATATAAGGGAGAAGGAAAAGATGAGAATGTTTTGGAGTCACCTCATTCTCCACTCTTCTTCATCTCAGTGAGGTGGTGCTGTCTGCTTGCAATTCTAGACCACAAATGGAATAAAACACCCACTTACTGGGAAACAGATGACATAATTCACAACTCGTTGCCAAGACATCCAATGGGGCCCTAAAATAATTTTTTTTTAAAAACTCACTTCTGTACTTAAACATGGCTTTTCTTAATTGACTCTAAGACCTAACAACCTTGACCATTCAACCCCCATCTTCATCCTCACTGTGTGACAACTTCCAGGACACACCATCTTCTCAACCCACAGGTTCCTTTCTTCCCTTGGCAGTGGCACTCAGAGTGTCAGGAAGGTTGCATATGTCTCGCACGTGGCTCACTCCCTGGATTTTCTCAGTAGCACTGACCTCCACCTCCACTGCATTTAAACAGAGCAGAGTTCTGACACTGGACTCAACCATGCTCCCCTTCCAATATCTTGACATGCTTTCACCCTCCTCTCTCTTTCTCACTTGTGCTTTCAGTCTCTATGAAGTTATTTCTCTTTGCCTTTTTAAAAATAATATGGTTTAGTAGTTTCAGTTACTAGCTGTGTGACCTGGGGAAAGACAAGCTCTCTGAGCTTCATTTTTTTCTATGAAAGGAGAATAATAATAGTATCTATTTCATAGAGTTGTTGTAAGGATGATGTAAGATAATATATGTAAAACATGTAAAAATAGTGCTGGCACTCAGTAAGCACTTTAAAATTTCACTATTATTTTTTACTTTTCTTCTTATGATTACCCTCTTTGAACCATATCAAGGTCCCAAAACATGTGAGGCCAAAATCTGGAAGAACTTAGAACAGTGACAAGAAATGAGGCGAGGCTGTTGTGTAGTGTGAGTGGCAAGAAAGGATTCAAAACAAGCATGAAAATAAAAAAAATAAAAGATGGTCCTGGCAGAGGATGGTAAAAATTCTTCTTTTAGATTATAAGTCAGTGAGTAAATCCTCCTTAGCTGTATTGACTGAATATCCCAATTTCACAGGAAGGCCTGCAGCACACTAAACAACAGGGAGCTAATGACCCAACCCTTCTTATAGGGTCTGTGGCTCACGAATAACACATGGTGAGAGCTGTTATCTCCACATCAGTTCATATTTGTGTGTTCTCCAGCTTTTTGCTAGCACACGTGGGCTGAGACCATAGTCCTGCCTTCAGAGAGAGGCAAATGTCTTAGGAGGGACTCAAGTTAGGTGCTAAGAGAGGTCAACAATGGGAAAGACTGTTTCCTGCTGGAAGCATGAAGACTTCATGGAGGAGGCACACTGAACTAGCCAGGTTTTGAAGCCATTTACAACAATTCAGGACTGTAGCATGCAGAGCTGTGGAGACAGCACAGTGTGAAGGGAACAGCACACAGAGATGGTAATGCTGAAAGAATTAGAAGCAACAGCAGGGAATGAGGCAATAAAGGGAACTTGGAGGCAGGCGAATTTAAAACCTTCCTTAGACACAGGTCCCAGTGGTTGCCACTGGTCAGGTTAAGAGTTGCTCATATTTGACACACAGGTCTTTTTCATTTTCTAAAATTCCCACTTTCACTTCTCTAATAAAATATGCAAACATATTACCTTACTCAGAGAGGTGAAAATGAAAGAAAAGGAAGCACGTATTTTTCCTATTCTAGGGATCCTACAGCCACAATTCTGTCTGAAGTGATTCCACTGACAACCCTTAATGGTCTACTGATCCGTGCCCTTCTTGATCTCCATTTAGAGGCTGAACCTGCTGACATGTGTGAGGTGAGGAAGTGGCAGGTCAGAGAGTGCCATACGAAACTAAGCATGGAACTATTTTTCTATACGTGAGTGACATTTCATTATTTTCTCTATGACCTAGAAAGTTGTTCTCTCAATGTATTTTTTAAAAGAGTCTCAGATACAAAGAACTGGATTAATCATAATTCTTGGTTTTTGACATTCTGTCATCATTGGCCCATGCAAGGCTATCTTTAATTTATTTATTTACTGACTGCTCTGTTTAGGTATTTATGTTTTGTTTATGTTTAATATAATAAATGAAGAAACCACCAATCCATCACAAAAACTAGAACAGTGACACTAACTTACATGCATTTATATGGTCTTCCTTTATCTTATCCCCTGTTCACCATTTCCTTGCGTTCACTTTTACAAAGAATGATCACATCTATGTATTTTTAAAAGGTAGAATTTGAGGATTTTTGTTTTATTTGTTTTTAACTTTTTAAAATAAAATAGGTTATCATGATGTATATAAAATCTTTTGGGACAATTTTCATTCAATATTATATTGCAAAAATTCTCCATATAGTTGTAGTGTGTTCATTTGACTGCTACATAATATTAGAGTGTGTGATCTTTATCCATAATTTATACTTCATTCTCCCGATAATGAGAAAATGAGTTGACTTTATTCCAGTTACTCATTTAGCTAGATTTTCCATTCTGATAAACATGTATTTGCATTTCCAGAGTCTAAGAAGAAAAATCAAGAGGAAATCTACTCTTAATAATGTATTCCATAGGCAAAAAGAAATGCTCTGTGGATCACCTGTCCTTACAGATTTGTACTTTTACCCTTCTTCCTATCATTATGAATAATTAAAAGTAGTTATGAAGAGTAAAAGTAAAACTAGAATCTCTGTTTTACCTTATTCCAATTTTAGGGTCCAATATGCCTAAGATGACCCGTTGTCTCATGGTAGCTCTGACCCTGAATAGCCCTCAAAGATCAGGAATTACTTGATGCCCTGTTGAGTTTGGCTTAGGTCACTTCACAACCCTGTACTTAAGACTTGGCAAGGAGATGGGCCCATGAACATGAGAAGCTGACCCAGAGTTGCTGGATTATGCATACAACCTCATCGAGGGAGAAACCTCTTGTCCCAAAATGGGGAGGAAGAGTGATGGGGGAAAGCTTCCCTGATGGTATGTGCTGGTGTTTAATGCAGCCCAGAACTTGTTCCTAATTCCAAGGCCTAATTCCAAGTTGCAAGCGAAGAAAAGATCTTCATTTTAAGGCAAGCCCCACTGTTTTGGAGACAGAGAAGCCACCAGTTAAGTCTCTATATTAAAGCTGGGTGCAGTGGCTCCCGTCTGTAATCCCAGCACTTTGGGAGGCTGAGATAGGCAGATCAATTGAGCCCAGGGGTTCGAGACCAGCCTGGGTAAAATGGTAAAACCCCATCTCTGAAAAAAAAAAAAAAATTAGCCAGGCGTGGTGGCATGCGCTTATAGTCCCACTACTCGGGGGACTGAGGTGGGAAGATCAATTGAGCCCTGGAGGTTGAGGCTGCAGTGAGCCATGAGCATGCCACTGCACTCCAGCCTGGGTGACAGAGTAAGGCCCTGTCTCAAAAAAAATTTTTTTGAGTCTATATGAGGAAGTAACTGCTATGCTTTTTAGATGTTACAGGCAAAGTAAAAATTTCTATCTTTTGATTTTTATCTAAGCATCTATGTGTTAGAGCTGATGACTTATCACTTCAAAATGTCTTTGTGAAGTTAAATGTCTGTTGAGCGAGTCAGGCAATTATGGGATAGATTTTAAACCATCCTCAGTGAGTCAGAAACATGTTTCCCAGGTGGTGCTGATGCTGCTGGTTTGGAGCCACTCTTTGAGAGTCACTGTTTCAGAAGAATGAGAAGATGACTAATTTAGGAGCAGAGGTGACATTCTGTAAGATTAAATAACTTATGGGTAGAGGTGAGACCCAGTAATATATGTTTTAATAAGCCCTCCAGGAATATGGATGCTAAAGTTTGAGGACCACTGCCCTAAGACAGGCCTATGCCTGAGATCCCCCAGCAGCTTCCTGAATGGCTGCCTCTGACAAAGTGAGAGCAGCCGGCTTGACTGTAATTTGACATACAGATACACACTGTAGTATATATTTTGGGAACATCTTTACATATTTCACATCCAAAATGAGTGAACTGCTTAATTTACTTGGCATAATACTGAGTGGTACTAACCATGCTGCATGTAATTGACAATATGTTTTTAACAGCTGTGGTTAAGAGCAGGTGCTAGCATCAGCAGATTCAGGGCTCAAATATCCACTCTTTCATTAATGACAGTGTGACCTCAGGCAATCACTTAACCTCTCTATGCCTAAGTTTACTCACTGTAAAAAGGGACTAAAAGAATACCTATCACATGGAATTTTTGTGAGAATTAAACGCCATAATATGAACTACTGTAAGTGCACAGTAAATACTCATCATCATCATCATCATTAGCCTACTTATCCACGTGTTTGGTATGTGTGCTGCTAAACACTAAATTTTTCTAATAATTCTTCCATATGGGCACTGTAGACTATCTAAGTAATGTGATTTAAGAAGGAAAGGTATTTATTAAGTGACTAAACTCTAAATACAAGTGATAAGTTGTAGATGACCTAGTTTCTCTCAGGAATAGTTAGAAATGGCTTGTTATGTTCACACCCTGTTCAAAGTGCCTTACAGGCATTCTCATTGAATCTTCATATCAAGCATATGAAAGAGGTACAATTATTATTCCTATTTTACAGGTGAGGAAAGTAGACAACAGGTAAGTTGCTGAAGGTCACACAGCCCTTATGTGGAGATCTGAAACATCACAATAAGATTCAAAATATGCCTTAAACACCAGGAAAGTATACCTGCATGGAACTTCAAAACTTGGGGCAATTTTGCCACCCTCACCCCCCATCCCACCCAAAGTGTTTGCTTGCTCTTGCAAGGGGCACACTGAAACCTTTGAAAACACATTTACGAACAACCTGCAATAAAAAGTCTTAACAAAATCATCACTACTCTATTCTGTATCCCCCACCAGAGAGCAAACAATTAGTGAACACAGACTATACTAGCAAGGAGGCTGCCTTTGCACAGTAAACCCTGGGGCTGTGTCATTCATCTACTTTCAACAAAGATAATAGGATTGAATCTTCATTCTTAAGCAAAAAGTTAACATAATAGAAATACATTTTAAAGAAGTGTTGCCATTTGAAACATCAAATAGATAGGGGTTTTTATGGTACAGTCTGAGGACCACCTGCATCAGTATCACCTGGCCTCTTTGTTAAAAATACAGATTCTTGACTCATACTCCAGATCTGCTGATTGAAATTTCTTTAAGTCAGCCTCATAATCCATTTTCACAAATTGCCCAGGTGATCTTCTACGCACAGTAATGTTGTGAAATCACTACAACAAATGCTTCTTGTTTTCAAATCTGTCTGTTTAGTAACTGTGTCATCTGTCTGCTCTTTCCCATCCTGAATGCTCCACCTGAGGCCATCATCATTTCTCACCCAGAATTACTGAAACAGCATTACACTGTGCCCAGCTGCTCCTTGTGGCCCTGAGCAGTTTGTCTTCCACACTACTCCAGAGAAGAAACCTCATTAGGCAATTCCCTTGTTGAAACTCCTCAATGGCACCCTGTGTCCATAAAGTCCAAACTCTTTAGCATGATTTACAAACCCTCCATAATCTCTTCAGACTGTCATACCATAACCACTGCCAATGGAACCATTCACAGTTTCCTGAAGGAGGCACGATAGCCTCTAGACTCCCAGTTTTCACACATGCTGTTCCCTCTAGCTGGATTATTTTCCCATCCCTCTGGGCTTGGCTAACTACTACCTGTTCTTCAGGTCTCAGTTTAGCCTTGAGCTTTACTTCCTTCAGGAAGGGGATTAGGTGGCCCTCCTTTATCTGACCCCACCCAGAATTTAACAAGTATTTATCACATTGCACTGCAATTGCCTGTTTGCTTTAACATATTTTCCAGTATGCTTGTCAGCTCCTTGAGGGCATGTTCTTTTGTATCCCCATGTGTCACACAGGGTTTAGCACAGAGTAGGTGCTGTTGTTTTGAAATGTTATTTCACAGCATTAAAAGTTTCTCCACCATTGGCATTTAGGGATAGCTCCTCTTTCTCCTATTTTGCCCTTTAGGTTGGATTGACAGACTGGTGTTATTTCCAATTAAGACAAAAATACTCCCTTCCACTCCTACTTCCAGCCTCTATGCCCAAACCTCTTAAAAGTCAAGTTTTCAGCCCAGGATACCAGCATGCAAAAACCACGCTAACTGCAAAGACCTCTGTCTTGTTCATCACTGCATCCCCAGAGCCAAGAGCACAGAGCCTGGCTTATAGGAGACTCAGAAGAATATTTAATGAATGAGGGAAGAAAGGTACCAAAAGAACTTACATATATGATTGCAGAAATGGTATCATTAACTTTGAGAAACTGGAAAGGATGGGAGGTAGAAGATTGGAAATGGGCAAAAAGTCTGCAGGTCATGAACGTAGAGAAAAGATAAATTCTGAAAATCACAAACTGCTGTTTGGTGTTGATCTCCAGTAAAATTGTAGAGAAAGTCCTTTAATAAGGCAAGAAGGAGCCAGCAGGAGTTCACTGGGTCAGATGTGAAAAACAATCTGCACTTCCTTTTCTGAAGGAGTTATCATGGCCACATACATCACATATTTGGAGTTCAGCAGACGTTTAATGCAAACACTTAGGATACTCTTATGAACAAGGTCGACATGTGTGCATTGGGTGATAGCACAGTCAAGTACCCACGGGATGTTGACAAATGGACTGTCTGTCAACCTCTAGGGAAATCTCTAGTAACACATCACCTGGCCCTGGTGTTGTCCATATCCTATTTAACATGCTTTATTAATGACATGAATGAAATCATGGATGGTATGGTGTTGGCGGCAGACTCCTGATTACACAAAACCTTGAAGGGATAACTAATGCATCGGATGACAGCATCAGATAATAATGCCACTAGCCACTGTGGACTCAGAGCCTACTCTGTCAAGAACTCTACAGCTGCTATTTCCTTTAATCCTTCCTCCCAAAGACATACAAGTAAAGACCAGGAAACCAAAGTTCTGAGTGATGCTGAGACTCACCCCAAATCACAGAGCTACTAAGCAGCAGAGCTGGCTTGTCTGACATCACTCTGCTTGATCCTTGTGATCAGAATTCACAAAGATCTAAGATCAGGAAACCAGACAACAATGTTCAATCTAGTCCATCTCAACTATGCGTTAAACACTTCCTAGGCTAAGGCACTGGATGGGGGAGGCATGGAGAAACAGTTCCAATGCTCAAGGGTTTCCTAGGAGGAGTTAGACTATACAGACAAACAACCAGGATATAAGGCAGAATACAATGAGTGCAAACAGAGAGGGCGGGCACCCAGAAAACACAGAGGAGGAAGAAATCTTCTTAGCTAGGGTGAAGGGATGAGGGCAGGGGAATATGTCATGGGAGAGATGACACTTGAGATGGCCCTGATACACCAGGAAGAATATAGTGTTGGGGGCATGGACAGGAGTTGACCTTGGGTGAAAGAGATCACATGAACTAAAACACAGAGGAAGAAAAACACAGGGTATGTTTAGTACATATATGGAGTCCCTTGTATGGCTAGAATATAGTGATCATATGAGAAAATGCAGCCAAAAAGGTGAGTTGTAACCAGAGAGTTGAAAAATACAAAAATTATGCTATGGGCAAGAGGGAACTATGACATACTGAAGGCAAGAGAGAACCATAATGAGTTTTGTTTGGGGTGGTAACATGAACAGTGATGCTTTATGAAGACAACATGACAGCAATATCTGAAGGAGAGACTGGAGTCTGGTGGGGAATTCAGGTGACTGTTACAGTTTGGAGATGGGTCATAAGGTAAGGGAAAAGGAATGCTGAAAAAGGAGACCCTTTCCAGGTAGCTCTTAGGTTCCACAAAATTAACTGTATGGGTTCAAAATCATTTGACACTCCAGATGGACAAAATGATTAAAAATAGAAAAAGGATAAAGTCAAGTTAAACATTAAAAAACACCTTTATCTTATGCCATATGCTTGACTGCAGTGCTACCCACATAAAAGAACAATTGAGTGGAGATACGTATGTTTGGAAAAGCAAACAAAATGGGAAATATCTCAATCAAATGAAAAGAACAATGTCTCTTATATATTGCCTGAAGAATTTGTGAAGAATTGGATAATCTGATAAGAATGGATTGAGGTACTCCAAGATCAATACTAGATTTCACCTCTGTGTAATTTTTTTTTTTTTTTTTTTTTTTTTTTTTTTTTTTTTGAGACAGGGTTTCACTCCCATCATCCAGGCTGGAGTGTAGTGGCATAAACTCGGCTCTCTACAACCTCTGCCTCCTGGGCTCAGGTGATCCTTCTGCCTCAGCCTCCTGAGTAATTGTGACTACAGGAGCATGCCACCACACCCAGTTAATTTTTGCATTTTTGGTAGAGACAGGTTTCATCATGTTGACCAGGCTGGTCTCGAACTCCTGACCTCAAGCGATCCACCCACTTTGGCCTCCCAAAGTGCTGGGATTACAGGTGTCTGTGTAATCTTTAATGTAAATTTCATTTGCAAGCACAAACATCAATACAATAAAACAAATAAGCTGGGTAAATTCTGGCAATTTCTGGCATCTGTAGGGAGTGTGAGAACAAAAGCAAATGGAGAAATGGAAGGCTTAGTGGTGTTGGGGTTGTTTTTAACCCTGACATGTGTTCAAGGAACTCAAATGAGAAAGGGAGAAACAGAATAATGAAGTCACAAGAAAATATTTCCAAGATAAGTCCTGGCAGCACAACAGAGAAATGCCTGGATCAGGTGATGTGGTCACAGGAAAGCAGGTGGAAAGCAGGCGGAACAGCTCCTGCACGCCTGCCTTGGGACACCTGTGCAAGGACCACAGAGCCCAGTGTCTGCCCCAGGAGGGGACATGCACTGGGATGCCTCGTTCCTACTTCTGTCTTCCTTCTCGAGCTGGGGCGGAAGCCGACAAGAGGCAAAGAGCTCTGTCTCCAGCAGCAAGCAACAACATTTCACCTCATACCATTGTCTATCAATTGAAAATTATTCTAACTCTCAAGCTTCTGAACAAAATGTTTTTGAACTCCCACTCATCCTTCCAAAAACATTTTCTACAAATCCTGGTGTGGTTTATAGCACTTAAAATGAATGAAGCATACTCACAATTGGATTTTGCTCTGCTCACAAATTATGCTCTGCATTTCCTTGGACTCCTTTAGTGGAACCTTCCCCAGGATCTCACTCTCAGTGACATCTGGCACAAAGCACATGTTCCCAGGCCAACCCTTTGCTTGCCCAGCTACTCTGCCCCACCCCCCTACACAAGTTAACTTTTAAATTCAAGTGTACTCAGTGTTCTCTACTTTCTCCACCCCTTCCCTCTCCAGCCCACAATGTTCTGTGAAAAACCAAAATAAAATGGAAAAGCAAAGCAGAGTATTACGAAAAATAAATCAAGGCCACTCTTTTTAGGACCATCAAAGAGTGTTTGCATGGCAGTAAAAACAAGGGAATAAGCAGGCTTTGGAAACAGTAGTTTTGAAAATACCCCCCAACATATTGTAAAGGGCACATATGTAAGCTGGTAACATTATTTTTAAAGTGCAAGGAAATGTTAAAACACACATTTCAGTACAGTGGTTACCCCTGGGGTAGTCAGAGAATAGGATCTGGGAGGAGTGTGCAGGCAGCTTCCCTGGTGGTAAATCTTAAAGTGGAAGGTGAAATCACAAGTTTTGCTTTATTATTATTCTACCCAGCTCACGCATATGTCACATACATTCTCTTTATGCATCACATTATATGTAGTATTTATAAAGAAATAAGGGAAGCAGCAAAACTGAATTTAAAACAAATGCTTATCAGAGAGTAATAAAGAAAGAGAGAAGGAGAGAAAGAAGAAAAGAAAGAAAAAAGAAAACATGATCTTATTCCTAGACAGGTTCACATTCTAGTAGAGAAAAGAGCCATCTAAAAAATTATTATTAAATATAACATGGTTACCATAACAATAGAATTTAAAAAAAAACACTGCCTCTAAGGGCATACATAGTATTTAAGTTAACAATGATTGCATGTGAAGTTCAAATCCCTAAGTGTCTTTGCCTTAAAAATACAGTTTTACCCTTTATAAGTATCAATATTGCATTACTTTTCCTGGGACCCTTCCCAGACCCCAGAGTCTAGGTAACATGGTCATCCTCTGGGCTCCCACTGGACACTACGCTTCCTCCTGAAACATATCACAACATACAGGGATCCCCTAGTTTATTGTTGTACCCAGTGCCTGGTCACTGCCTAGCACATTAATAAACATTCGTTTAAAAAAACAAATGAGTAGCATTACCAGGTTCAGTTCTTTTAAATGGTAGCTGAGACTGAGAAGAAAAGGAAGGGTGGAAATGCTGAGTTGGAGAATCTTATCCAAAACTTGAGAATGACCCAGTGTTGCATGGGAAAAATCCCTTTACTGTCCCTGGTTCTCTGGGCTGGGCAGTATAGGAGGCTATGGAGCAATCTGCAGATTCTAAACCTTTGCCCTCTATGCACTAGTGCTTCTAAGCTCGTGGCTTGGATCTTTCACTTCTTCCTCTAACGATGAGGGAAAAGGCATTGGATGTCAGGCAGTAACCCAGTATCGGATACAGGCATAGCCTTCATCTTTCAAGAACAGTCAGGCCCGCCAGTAGTCTCGGCAGAAATCAGATCTTCCTGGCAGAGGCTCACAGAGCCTGCCTATCTCAACCTCAGAGGTGAGTACAAGAAGCCAAACACTCAGGAAGATCCAGTTTCCCTGAATAATGTTGCTGCCATGTAAGACAAGGAAGCATCCCTTACTCTGAAAGTGCCACAAACTCTCCTGATGGAAAAGGATGCAACAAATAGAAACGTCAGCTGAGACCTCAGAAAGCTCCCCAGATATGACCCGAATATCATGACAGAAGCACCAGGTACCAGCAAGCAACTGACGAACTGTGCACCATCAGAGCATGTGCATGCGTGACTAATAACAATGGAATAGAAAGTGGGGCATTATTTTGTTCACAGACTAGCAGAATATAAGTAAAAGTCACCATGCTAGTGGGGATATTGCTAAGGATTTAATTGTTCCATTGCAACTTTAAAATAGAAGGCTTATTCTAGCTAGGCCATCTGAGTGATATTGCATCTGAAATTATGTTTAGCTAAACATATTCAGCATGTATGAACATACATTGATTCCAAGTTCCCAGCCTCTCAAGACCTCATTTTAAACTACATCCTACAAATGCTACCACCCTGCTCCTTTTTTTCATTCAAGTGACTTGGTATAGTCCTTGGTGCACATGCCACGTTCTTTCCAGGGAAAACAGAAGGAAAGAAGAGAATATGCCAGAAGAAGTGGAAATTAAAGTGGCATTAAAATAAATATAAAGCTGCAAAATATAATCTGGGTCAACTCTTCATGCGTTTTAAAATAAGCACCAGCAGGCTCAGCACATATGGCATTGGTTTTATGTATTTTTTTGGCTCAGATGTCACACAGAATTAGTGCAAAAGGAAAAATCCCAGCATGGGGCCTATTTTTATACAGATTAATCAATAATTTCCCATCTCCTCCTCTCCCATCATTCCCCAAACTTTGAATCTAATGAAAAATGAAATTGCTTTTTTTCAAACTACGTCATGGAAATCCTTTCAGGAAAAAAAAGAACTTAATATTTGAACCTAGATTTTAATCATCACATTTTAAATTCAAGTTGTAAATATTAACTAGACTTATGCTATGGCTCAGACTGTGGTATCTTACCCATTTTGTTAATAGCAAAACAATTTCATATATATACATACATACATACATATATATATATAGCTATTTAGCAAAACAACAAAGTCACACATTTGAAAAGGAAACAAAAATCACTACTGTATATTTCACTTTTTGTTAGGTACATTCTCATGTACATAAAATCCCACAATTCCCATCAAAATGTTAAGCACATAGTAGATTCTTAGTAAGTACTTGATAAGAAATTTGATAGGCTGAATCAAATTGAAACAAAGAATTGTTCAAGCTATTAGCTAATGCCTCCCTTGACTACCAGGCATTGTAAAAATGATGATAACGTTTATAGTAATCACAATACAATAGAAGTTAATTTTTTTGTATGCCATATGCCATTGATTATTTCACTGAATTTTCAAAGCAGCCTTATGTGAGGGGTACTCTTACTATCTCCACTACATAGAGGAAAGAAAAGTTTTAGAGAAAAGAGTCAGATATTTTGAGGTTAAAAAGAAATCCCATACTATGCTGGTTTTTAGAGGTGGGCAGGGGACTTCATTGCAGATCCACTGAGAAAGGGATATGGGGCTTTATACTGTTAGTGCAGTAAAAATTTGGAGAAAGTGTCATCCACATGGTTTCCAGGGCTCCAAAATCATGATCTCTATAGAATTTCTCACACACCCATGTTTGTCTGCTATTCCATCTACTGTTAGAATTATACTTATGAAATATTAAGTTAATCACCTAAAGTTTGACCCCAGTGACAAAGCCAGGGACAGAGTAGTCCTTGGTACATTCACATTCTCAAAGGGTGGTATCTTTTCACTGTTCTAGCAATTAAAATTGAGCCATGACTAACCGTTGGAAAAGATGACATAAAAACAGTATGCCCTTTGCCTAAGTAGTCATGAGCATAAAAAAGTAAACAAAGTTAACAATCTAGCATAATGCTGTGTTCACTTTTTTATATGATTAAAGATGAATTTCTCTTATACTAATATAGTATATGTTTTGCTTTTTGTTTAGAGCTGCCAGATGTCAGCTATATATGTGAACAATCTAAATATCTTAATTTTACACAATTTTAAAGTTACCGAACTAAAGTTGGAGTTACCATAAACATAGTATTTCTTTTGTTTCTACTAATTAATTTTACCACCACAGGCATTAATCATTTGCCCAGCAGATGAAAAGTACTTTAAGATGACTCATGTGTTTTACAACACTACAAACCCAACCTTTATGCTCTTGGAATGTAGAGTAAAGAGGAAGTGTTAGGTCAAATTAGTTAATAAAAATAAAAATGTTCCACATCCCAATTCCATGAACATTAACTGTTTCAGAATTTCTACTGGATGCCATGTGAGAAAAGTAAATTAAAACTGGCCAGAGAGATGTGTTCTGAGTAATTTTCATGGTAATCAGGCAGACATGGGTATTCCCTTTCCTAATCACACGAACAGGCTCTCTCTTGATAATAAATACATCGTGTTTCAGCCTACACAGAGGCCCACTTCAAACTATGTGCAGTGCCAATTAGCGTTAATTGTGGCTGTGTTCATCTGTTCCCTTACCACACCACTGGTAAGGCCAGGCTTTTCATTTACAAATGCAACATGCAATGCTCATGGTTGGAAGAGCATTCTAAATGTAATTGCCAATGGTCAGTCTTTTTCATTTTGGCATCAAATTGACTTACAATTGCACAAATAGACTGATAAATGACAAAAAGTATTTAAAATAACACGTGTATATTTTTTAAAGTTTAGTTATACGACCATGCATTCAGAGTATCTGAGAGGTGAAGATGAAAACTTGCTTTAGGCTCCATTTTGGCCTACCACAACTAACTTACACACACACACACACACACACACACACACACACAGAGTCTAGCCTCTGTGATCCAATATAATTATTTACTTACTGTGACTAATACTACTTACTTAGAAGGTAAGCTCCATAGACTTTCATGGCAAACATTGCCTCTGCAAACAGCCTCCCAGCACAGGCTGGGGTATGTCTTTTGCAGAAATACAGTGTGTGCAGCTCATATCTCAGTAGAGTACAGTCTCAGAGTGGGGTATCCATGGAGACTGAGCCTTCTGCATGTGCAGGGCAAGGAAGTTACTCTGCTGGCACCATAGCAACAGGAGGCAGAGGGAAAGCCAGCCTATCAGGGAAGAGCACAGGGCCTTCTCCCTGGTGACTGCAGTGTTCCAATGAAACCATCGCCCTCATGAATGGACACAAAGGATTTGAAGAAATACCAAGTTGTCAAATAGAAGTAAATGCCTACACAACAGTCAAGATGAATCCTCGGACAATATTGGACCAAAACGTATAGAATCTTTCCACATTGATTATAATATCCCAATGGGCAAGCAAGAAATTATATCAAACCCCACACAGCCCTAAATTTTATGGCAAACACAAATTTTATGGCAAACACCAAGCACTTTGAGAAAAATGCTTGGTGTACTCCATGAATTCCAGCTATTTAAATATGCATGACAATTCACAACACTGCCCAGAAGAAAGGAACAGGGGAGCCTGATTATTCTGAGGACAGAAAATGGAATACAGAGCTCTCTGGAACAATTTAAGGCAGATTCCCTCTAAATAGAAGTTTGCTCAGAAAAAATGTTTAGTAAGCTTCCACCAAAGCTCTCTATTATTTCAGAATAAGTCTTACTAAGAAGGCATCTGTGACAGAATAAGACTAATGCAGATGAGATGCTGAGTGGACATTCAAATGCCTTAAAGTTGTGCTATTCGTAAACTTTCCTTATTTCCCATTTTATAATAATAATAAAAGTGATCATTTATTGAGCACATACTGTATGCCAGGCAAATATTGTCACTACAAACACAGCTCACTGTCAAATGCCAACACCGATTTTTGCAAAGATAGAGGATGTGCATGTTTACCCCTCAGTGTTGTGTAGTATTTAGGTAATGCATACATTCTGCTACATATCTAACACCTTTCATGATTTTCACAATAATGCAAAGAAGCTACATATTAATTATCCCCTCATATTACAGTTAAAGAAAAAGAGAGAATATTTCCTTATGTTACCAAATAAACTCCCCCCGACCCGTGCTGCTCTGCAGGTGACCTGGTCCACCCTACCTCAATGTCTAAATATAAGGTGAAGAACCCCTCCTCCTGCAATTACCTCTCAGAAAAGAAGAAATCCCCTTACATTAGAGTCCTTCCAAAGCCTCTTATTACAGGGCTCTCTCCTAATTACCTTCTTTGAACAAAAAGTGCCATTTGCAAAAGACATATCCTTCTGAATTGGCTGCAATCAGTGCTAATTTTGCTTCCCTTTGGAGAGTCAACTGATGGAATTGTTTAAAATGGAAGAGACAAAGAAATTCAAAAACAGATTTTGTAATTATTCCTATGGTATGACTCCTTCAGCCTTTTAATGATCACTTTAAATAGAAATACTGTCAGTGGCTAAGTTGTAGCAATCACAAAAACCTATATTCCTTTTTGCTCTCTCAATTCAGTGACTGAATAGCTTTTGATAATGAAGGATACTCATATATGTATACAAGAATATATGAATATACAGAAAAACCAGCTGTCCCATGCTATCCAGTGACAACCTGCTTGCTAGTTGTACACTAATGTCCTTCTCTATTCTCCTTTTCCATAATAAGCACCCATTTGACTCTGATGTCCTGGCTATAACTGGAAATGACATGTGCCATGGAGTTCAAGGCTACATTGAGCTATGATCACACTACTGAACTCCAGCCTGGGGGACAGAGCAAGACACTGTCTCTCTAAAATAATAAATAATTAAAACACCTAAAAATCTCATTAGGAAAATTAGGGGATCTTATATATTTACGGTCTCCCTATACTTTTCTGTATTTCCACCACCTCCATCCTAGGCTAAGCCATCCAAATTTAGTGTCTTGCTTCCAGTTTCACCTCATGATAATCCAAGCTCTACAGAGTCGTCAGAGGGATCCCAAACATGTAAATCAAATCATTTCTCCCTTCTTAAAACCCTCCAATGTCTTCACATTACTCTAAGGATATAGACTTCAGCTGCTACCACTCTTCTCCTTTCCTAACTCACCGCTCTGCCCACCACCTGCCACCCCATCCCCAACCCTCCTTAAGCACGGAACAATAAGGTTAAAGTCTCAGCTCAAATGTCACCACCCCAGACACTCCCCTGACCATCCCCCATCACTCTCCAGTTACCTTGTTTTACTTGTCACCATCTGAACTTATCTCGTTTGTGTGCAAGCATCAGCCATCTCCCCCACGTTAAAGGTAGGCATCTTGTTTTTTCACTCCTCTATCCTTAATGCCTGGAACAATGGTGTCAGTATAGAGCAAACACTTAATAAATATTCATCAAATGAATGAATGAAAGCTAGTAAATGTACAGCCAGGAGTCAAACCTGTGTTTAGCAGAAACCTCTTCTTGATTACGTGGTGAAATGAGGGTTCCCTTTCCTTTAGACTCCTTCAGAGCGTCACCTTCTTGCAATGTTACAAATATGCCAGTCCGTGTATGTTGGAATACAAGCCTATTGCAGCTGTGTTGCTGAAGCATTACTCCACTTGACCGCAGTCGGCATTCATATAGCTTACTTGGCTGCTCTCAGATACAGGCTTAGGTGGTGGAAGAAATTAACCCATCGAATTGCCCAAGTGAACATACTATGCTGTTCAACAGGTAACTTTCTGTAAATAATCCTACAGTTCACCAAAATGCCATGCGACAGATTGTACCAGCAGACAGTGAGGTCCAGGTATTTATCCCTCTGGCCCCTTTTCTGCTGGTGGCTGCATTCCTCTGCTAAAGTCCATAGTTTCTTCACAGGTGGCCTTGAAGTTCTCTCTCTAGGTTGGTAACTCTACCCTCCTCTTGCTCCTTCAGGATGCAGGAATGGCCCCAAGCTGTTGCCAGCACCCAGTATTTTACCAGACTTTATCGAATCCCCTTAATCATGCACATACCTTTGCAGTCAGTCTCTTCAATAAATGCTCCTCAATTAGGGAGGTGGGGAAAGCCCAACCTAAAGCATATATCTGCATGATCTACAATGCTTGGTTTAGAAGTCTGTGTGTAAAAGAAGTTTCCAGGTTTATTTCTGTTATGCTGACAGTTGATAAATACGTTGAATGGTGGGTATCTGGTCTGCTGGAGCTTCCACTACTTTTGAGAGACCTATAACGCTTCCTTCTCAACACATTAGAGTACTGAGTAAGCATTTGGCAGGCCCCCAAATCAGTGGCTAAGAACACTGTGCATGCAATAAATCCCAGTAGACCCAGGATTTGGATGGCAATTACCTTTGGAAAGAAGAGGATTATAATTCACTAATTCTTAGGGAAAAACCATTAAAGGGCCATTTGGCACCATTACATCAATTGGGTGCATCATCGAAAACACAGATGGGAGAAAGGCATGAGAGAAAATATGTAACCCTGCCATAAAGATAAACACGTAAGTCCACTTATCACATTTAAGCTTTACTTTACTGGTTTGGTCCCTGCTGGGGAGATGTGATAAACTATAAAATGGCCTGCCATAAAACATGATCTGCTGTATCCTAGGTGAGCATTCTTTCTCTCAGTGTGAAAGAAAGTTTTAGAGATCTATTTCAGTATAAATACAAAAGCTCTTGCTTAAGCTGACAAACTCTAATGATTTTCATTTAAGAAAATATTCATGATATGCAGGGTAGCACATAAGACATTTTGACATGTGAAGAAAGGACTAGCTCATGATTAAGTAGAAAACACTGAAGACCTTAACATTTTTTGCTATTCATATCTTTATGGTTTATTTTTACTGATTTGCATCCAAATGGCCTTGTATGTCCAACTTTCTGTACTTCATTGCAGTTACATTGAGGCTCACTGATTTTGTTACTGGCAACTGTCAACATAATGTACATATGGACTGTATCAGCTAATTTATAAAAATTAGTAGGAATTTTTAGGGCTCTACCAACATTTTAAAAAATTGTGTTTTATATCAACACGTCTTTCTTAATTTTAACACTCTCCTAGTGCAATTAAAATTACTCCTTTGAAGGTGGACTTTACTACTATGGCCGCGGTTAAGAGTTAGGAGCAAGGCTACCCTGTTTAAAATCCATTTACAAGCTCTGTGACCTTGGATGAGTCACTTAACCTCCTTGTGCCCCAGTTTTCCTATCTGTAAAATGAAGGATGATATCCCTTTCTTGCACTGAAATTAGGATGAAATGAGTTAAGTGCTTGGAATTTTGCTTGGGACAGGCAGTGCTCGATAACTATTCGTTTTAAAAAACTAATCAAATTTCAGAGTGTTATTCAAGCCCACAGTTACATCTAATGTATCCTTCCAAATATTTTCATAAGGCTCATAGTATCTGAAATAGCTTACAGCCTGTATTTGAGGCTCGGGTTTGCTGCTGGAAGACCTTAGCTTATAACTGGCAAGCTATTAGAAAAATTATGCCTTGCCAAAGTATGCAGAATGTTTTCATATAACCAAAATCTTCTTGTTAGCACTAAAATTTTAATTTTTTTCCACTCTATGGAGACACTGTTAAAATGCTTGGCACATTTTTCTGCCTTCATATACATTGTGTTTTCCAATTTCACCATCACATTGATTCAATCTGCTTTTACATCAATTACTGCACTAAGCGCTACAAGTGATAAAAGCTGTCAATGGCCTAAAACACTTAAAAGGCCACCCAGGCCGAGTGCGGTGGCTCACGCCTGTAATCCCAGTACTTTGGGAGGCCAAGGCGGGCAGATCACCTGAGGTCTGGAGTTTGAGACCAGCCTGACCAACATGGTGAAACCCCGTCTCTACTAAAAACACAAAAATTAGCCAGGCATGGTGGCAGGCACCTGTAATCCCAGCTACTTGGGAGGCTGAGAAGGGAGAATTGCTTGAACCTGGGAGGCGGAGGTTGCAGTGAGCTGAGACTGCGCCACTGCACTCCAGCCTGGGTGACAGAGAAAGACTCTGTTAAAAAAAAAAAAAAAAAGAAGAAGAAAAGAAAAAAAAAAAGAAAGAAAAAAAAGCACCACCCAGCTTTTTAGTGGTCTCTGTCTGCTCACTTATATTTTCCCATCTCTGTTCATTGTCAGCCATCAGCTATAAACTCATACTCCTGTCTGTCCTCCTAGAGCAACTATTCCTCTCCTTTTATGTGACATGGGATAACATAACCTGCTAGATTTTTGTTCCAAGTACATGCAAATTGTGTGTGAGAGTTTTAGGAGTTTTCCTGTACATGAAGTGCACAGAATGTGTGGCATCTATTTTAAGAGCTACAAATGACCATCAGTAACATTTAGTGAGGAATTACTTTCTGCCAGGTCCAACACAGAGCACTTGATATTCATTAATTTCACCTATTTCATATTTTCCATAACCTATTTTACAGATGCAGAACACAGAGTCTCAAGAAGACAACAAGTAGCTAGAGATCACACAGCTACAAAATAGTGGTATAAAGACTTGAACCTAGTATGCTGGACTCTAGAGCCTAGTGGTTAGAAAGTCCTCCTCCCCCCCCACCCAATAACACAAAAGTACTTTTTTTCCCCCAAGATAGGACAAGTTGGGTAACCTGAGGAGAGGCTGTGTAAATCTACACTCTCAACTCCCCTCTAGGTTGTTCAAGTTATTACAAGAATGGCCTACTCTAGGTAAGTTGTCTAGCTGTTTTATTTCACAGAACTAACTTTGAAGTGAAAGTGATGCTCATGGTAAGAACAGAAACATCTGTCAGCTTCACTGTGTGTGCATGAACCTCTATTAAGGGAATCAGTGTTGATTAACCACTAACCTTGTTGGTGCCTTTTGAGTTTTCTAGCAAATGCTTCTGAATGTGGGAAATAAGGTTTTCTAAAGTAACCAATCCTCTGCTATTGTCGTAAGGTTATTAGAGTTCAGCTTAGCTAGGTCTCCAATTTCAGTAGCAGAGGTAGTGTCTGATGACAAGGGGATACTAACTTAGTTTGAATGCTAAGGAGATACAGTGACATCTTTCACATGCAGATTTTAACATTTCAGTTTCTAAATGTGGATTCTTGTAAATTTTAGTGACCCTAACCATTTGCTCTTTACCAGTCTCCTTAATAGCCTCCAGTGCTTTTCTCCTTTCACACTTTCTACTTATTTGTTTAAATTGTGTAATGGTTTTCCCATCTCTCTAACCTTGTGGACAAAAAGATTTAGTACTTCCCTTTGTAAAACAATGACATTAGATCTTTTTCTTCCTTGCTTTAAGATATTCCCCAAGTAGGAAGTCAAGCCTTAAATGAGGCCCAGCACTGTCATTTAATGTTCCAAGGAAGTAATCCAATTAGGTAGGTCTTTCATTTCTGGGTAGAAACAGTTTCATCAGGAAACTGACTGCAAACTAAATACGGGAGGAGCACCTGGGAGCAGGAACACCTCAGATTCCTAAAACATTTCCCAGTTGTAAAGCCTTCATTTATTTTCTTCTAATCTGTACCACAGTCCAAACTTATCATACAGTATTCTGCCTTAAATTACAAGCTCCCTAAAAGCAGGGATGCTGTGGAGGAGGTTCTTTGTCACAACTTCCCCACGATCCTCCCACACAAAACATAATCTCTTGCACAAAGTATAAGCTCTACTTCTCATTTAAGTATTTATTGGACAGCTTTAATACTTTATGACAGACACAATATTAGGCTCTGCAGATTCAGCCTTGCGTGTTTTGCAGAGTTGTAGATAAAAGAGAAACATGAAAACACAAAGCCACCATCCAACTGGACTGTAGGACTGTTTTCTTTTGCTCCTTGGTGGCAATTTTTAATTAAATCTGCATAGCCATTAAGTGATAGAAGCCAAAATGACAGAAGGCTCACCGCCTCCAAGAAGTTTCCAGAACCAGTTCCTGCCTGGAAACAGGAAGGGCTTTCCTGCTGCGTGTGCTGCCGGGCCCTGTTGGCAAGGTACAGGCTTGCTCGGCTCACCTTTCCAAGCCCTTCCCCGAGGTCCTGTGACATATTTCCCTTCTTCTTCTGCATCATACACTCAGGGAACATTATTAGCTCTTTATCTTAATGACCAAAGGGGCATTTTAATAACTCCTTCCTGAGGTGAACAGCAGTGTTCCAGAATCTAGAGCAAGAGACCTAAAATTAAATGGGCTTAGGTTACTTAATATTAAAGAGTCCCTGAGCCTCTGTATAAGAGCCACTAATTGCTTGCTATTTTAATAAATTGGTATTGTTATTAATGAGTTGACTTATTTTTTAAAAAGTAGAGCATGCATCGAGAGTTGAAGATCCATTTTGGCTGAGAGGAGATGGTCGCTTGGGGCTATGGAGGAGGCAGGACATTTTGACCTGAGAGCAGTATCCTCTTGTGTTTTAACAGATTATGTCTCTGGATTCTATAAATTTTAGAGTCATCCAGGGGCCTCGCTTCCAGGATTTCCTCTCTTCATATTTATGAGACTGACAGGTTTTTTTCTGCTAAAAGTTCAGAGAACTATAGGTCACGGTGCAGATTTTTGTCAAAGAACTTACTGTACAGAATTAGGTCACACTCAAAAAAGCTGTAGCAACGTTTCCAGTGATGACATTAGAAATTTTAGGCAACTAAAAAAATAAGCTTTAGGGACCCCTTTACCTTAGTTAAATATGAATAAATAAAAAGATCACCAGCTAAAAACTGCTCAGGTGATATTTATGCCTCTGAGCAATTACATTAGAAGCAGTTGACAAAGTTAACAAAAGTGGTTGTTTGAGGCTTTGGCTTTGGGGAAGGGTCATTGAACTAGGATTCATAAATGCTAACAAATGAGATCCATGAAACCCCTGAAATGGCATGTGATATTTTGTGCATATGGACACTCTTCTGGAGTATGGGTCCATAGTTTTAATGATTCTCAAGGATCCATGAATCAAAATAGCATTAAGAAAAACTGTTTTTGTTTTCTTTCCTTCCTTCCATCCTTTTATCCTTCCTTTATTCCCTGTAATTTCTTTTCTTTTCTTTCTTTTTTTTTTTTTTGAGATAGAGTCTCGCTCTGTCACCCAGGCTGCAGTGCAGTGGCATGATCTCGGCTCATTGCAACCTCCGCCTCCAGGGTTCAAGCGATTCTCCTGCCTCAGCCTCCTGAGTAGCTGGGATTACAGGTGCACACCACCACGCCTGGCTAATTTTTGTATTTTTAGTAGAGACAGGGTTTCACCATGTTGGCCAAGCTGGTCTTGAACTCCTGGCCTCGTGATCCACCCGCCTCAGCCTCCCAAAGTACTGGGATTACAGGCATGAGCCACCGTGCCCGGCCTATTCCCTGTGATTTCCTCATGAAGATGGAGAGCCATAATACTTCTCATCAAGATGAGTGGCTGCTCTTTAGCAAATGAGTATTTTCTACAGGATTAGGGAATTGCTCAGTGTGAATTCTGTATATATACACAGAGTTTTAAGTATTTTGTTAACATATAATTATTATGATTATTGAAACAAGGAAGGGCCATGATAATATTAACGCTCATATAAACTTAGTTTGTTCTTACTGTGCCATGCTTGTCTACTGTTTCACTGTTTCCTTGTATTGCCATCACCATAAAATGTTTTGGGAATGAGGTGGTGGGGGTGGGCTGAGGATAACAAAAATAAAATCATTACAGGTTATGTTAAAACCCTACAATAGCTTCATGATGAAACATACTTTTTTTTTTTTTCAATCTATGAAGCTGACATTCTTTCCTACATCATTTTATCTTCTGAATCCCATAGCCTACCTTTGCTGTTGAGGTCAACAAATGTTGACTGAGTCTCTAATGTGCACTAGAGCCTGTGTTCTGGAAATGCAAAAAGAGGATGGTAGGGCCAGCACAGTGGCTCATGCCTGTAATCCCAGCACTTTGGGAGGCTGAGGCAGGCAGATCATTTGAGGTCAGGAGTTTGAGACCAGCCTGACCAACATGGTGAAACCCCATTTCTACTAAAAAAAAAGTAGCCGGGCATGGTGGCGCTTGCCTGTATTCCCAGCTACTTGGGAGGCTGAGGCTGGAGAATCCATTGAACCTTGGAGGTGGAGGTTGCAGTGAGCCAAGATCGCGCCACTGCACTCCAGTCTGGGGGACAGTGAGAATCTGTCTCAAAAATAATAATAATACAATAAAATAAAAACGTATGAAGTACTGATGTACACCACATGGGTGAACATTGTAAACATTATTCTAAGGGAAAGAAGCCATGTACAAAAGCCCACATACTGTATAATTCCATTTGTTTGAGGTGTCGACAATAGGCAAATAGAGGCAGAGAGTAGGTTAGTGCTTTTCAGGGACTGGGGAAAGGGGGAACAGAGTGCTGATGGACTTGGGGTTTCTTTTTGGGAGTGATACAAACTTTTTGGAATTAGTAAATGGTGATGTTTGCACAACAGTTTGAATAGGCTAAAAACTATTGAATTGAACATTTTATAGGGTGAATTTTATGGTATATGAATCATATCTCAATTTTTCAAAAAGGCAGTTGAGCTAAGGGAGACAGTCCTAGCCCTTGGGTACACAAGGTAATTGTTTTATTTCTTGGCTAAAATTTCATGACATTCTTTAACTCATTGTCTCTTTCTTAAATATCAAGGGTGCTCAACACCCTTTGTATCATCCCCATCTTTCTCATTTATAGGCTGTCTTTCCTTCTTCATTGTGTAGCATTCCTTTTCTTTTACATATTATTCCAAAGTGGGAGACTATTAACGAATTCATTATGACTAACATTTATCAGGCACCACTAGGAAATAGAGGATTTCTTTTTCACAGTTTAAGTTTTCCTTGGTGACAAAATGACCTAATCTTTGGTTGACAAGAGCAAGATGAAGAATAATCCATTATGATGTATTGTGTACATCAATGACTCAGGAAGAACAAAAGCAGAAAGAAATGTTAGCATCCTATGGAAGAGGACACAGGGCTAGGCCTTGGCCCCATCAAAATAAAACCATCTGTAGCTCCTTGCACAATAATGTCATCACCAAACAAAACTTAGAAGACAAATGTAAGAAACGAGGACTCATGCAAGCCAGTAATCTGTCTTTTCAGCTCATAAATATGGATAGCATAACTGTGAATGTTAAAGAGAATAATGCAATATTAGAGGATACCTCCCAATGACGATGAACACATCCTTTTACTTTAAAGTAAATATACTGCATGTATATTTGAGATACAAAATATTCATTTACATAGTGCAGATTCTGAGAATTGACCTTTTCTGATGCTGCTGGCATTTCATTCACTGCAGTAATGACCTCCATTTCATCTTATAGCTTCTAATATTTTGTAATTATTGAACATTTACATGTGTATATACATATCATATTCATATTTAAATCTCTAAAAGACTATAACTAAGTTAGCAAGTATGCCCAGCTCTACATATTTGCATCAAGATAACGCCCAGCTCTACAGAGATTTGCATTGAGATAACCTGTTCTCTTCACGGTTTGTGGTCACTTATGATAGTACTAACTAATTGCTTAGTATAATTGAATCTAGAATTACTCATATAGTTTAAATGCTTGTTAAAACATCTGGCTTATATTTCTTCACTTTTGTCTCTTTTTTAAAAAAAGCTCTTTATAATGAATACACATGTCACTATAGGTCACTATAGTTACTCAGTTATTAAAAACCATTTCAGAAAATAGTCCACTTTCCACCCTGCCTCTTTTAAAAATGATGCTTTAGATGCTGGGTACGGTATTTGTGATCCCCGACTCAATATACAGGTGTTTAGTTTTAAACATGAAACTACTCCCATCACATTGTTCTGATGAAAACATGACGAGTAAGTTCACTGACCTGGTTTCACAAGGCCTGACTTTGATTCCTTCTTATATCGAGAGGACTGAATGCTTCCTTCACCAACCATTCCAATCGTGCATTTCTTTCTGGTGAAGCCTTCATCACTTCCAGGGCAAAAGCCAATGGGGCTGTTTCCAGCATCTGAGGGTGTCTTCACAGGAGACACTGACTGGCTGCTAGGACAGCCTGTGTCATCTAGAAGACAGGAATCAATAAGTGTTTAATGATGAGGAGGAAATCAATGATGGTGAGAAGCCATGCGGTGCACCACACACACGCACACGTGCACTCGCACACGTCCACTCTGCTTATGAAGCCCAGGTTAACTGCTGTGGACTCTCCTCTCATGACGCTCCTTTCATTTTTCCATATTTTAATGCAAAACCTTTTTTTTTTTTTTTGAGACAGTCTCACTGTGTCACCCAGGCTGAAGTGCAGCGGCGTGATCTCAGTTCATTGCAACCTCCACATCCCAGGTTCAAGCAATTCTCGTGCCTCAGCCTCCCAAGTAGCTGGGATTACAGACGTATGCAACCAGGCCCGGGTATTTTTTTTGTGTATTTTAGTACAGACAGGGTTTCACCATGTTGGCCAGGCTGGTCTCAAACTCCTGGCCTCAAGCGATCCATCTGCCTCAGCCTCCCAAAGTGCTGGGATTACAATCATGAGCTACCATGCCCGGCCCCTTGTAAGCTTTTTGACACAAATATTTCTGTAACACTCATTTTGTCAAAACATAAAGACATGTCTGTTTCAACACTTTATATAGTGTATTTTTGGGTCATATGTGTCCATAGATTTTTGGATGTGTTTAGTAATAAGAAGTTCACCAGAACAATTCTGGATCTTTAGGGTGAACTCTTCAGAGTTTACATCTGGAAAATAAAATTACTTGAATATTATTGACCACATCCAGTTTTGGATCACTTGACCCATCAATTGGTTAACAGAGTTTGAAAGATAAGTCATCCGACTTTAGGGTTCAAAGAAGCAGTGTGAAGTGATCCTGTTTTATCATACACACACAACCAAAAATACATAAATCAGATATATTGCTATCTGGAGTAAACTGGTAAGATGAAAATGATTTTTAGACTAGAAATGTTCCTTTAACTTTCAAATAACAGATTATTACCAGGGTGATTATATTAAGTTAATATGCACGATATGAAGTGACCTACATAGATGCTTATTATGGAAACAGGAAAGTCGTACTGCTGACTCCTATAAATGCGTTCCACATTTATTAAAGTACTTAGGATAGTTGGTTAATTTATTTATATTTTGATGAGCAGAACTGTATTGGACCTCAAAGCCAAATCAGTATTACTTAAAAGTACATCTACGCAAACTGATCAGTTAGTGGTAAATTTACTTTACTAAATAATCTTTATTATATGAAGATGTTTTGATGCCAGAGTTACTTTAGTAACTCATTAGACAAAGAACAAATAAAGACATTCAGTACTAATAACTTTTCAGACATCTTGTGAATATTACGGGAACTAAAATAATGTGCCATCTACCAAAGGCTATCTTAAAACTCTACAGCTTGAATAAAGATAGAAACAGAACTAAGCCTGAATAAAACATGCTGATTGCTAGAATCCATCTAAAGAAAGAATTACCATTGCTTCATTTTTTGGCCTTTATTTCATTTTTCAATTACAAAATATCTCAATTCCTGGAACAGAGTGAACTTGGCACTAATAAAATGACTTATTTCTCTTGATAATCGTGTTTTGACTTTTCGGTGTATCAGCATACGCAGGACCTCTGTGGTCTGTTTCTGGAAGTGAATGGTTTTTAGGGTGCTGCTCATGCCTGCAGTCTTCGGGCTCTTTTAAATACGTTGCGTTCTTCCTGAACTCCTGAAGAAACTCTGGCCCTGAATAACAGGGTGATGAGAACCCTTCTTGGTGGCTGTTGCTCAGCAGTTTCATCATTCACTGCCCTTGCCTTTCCCTTACACTTACACACCCCAGGCTTCAACCCTAAGATATTTGAGCTCCTTTTTAAAGGTGTAAAGTTGCTAATTACTCAGACACAGATTCCAGCAATTTTACAAGGCACAACAGGTCTGCACAATGCCTCAAGAGAGCCTCTCTTAATTCCTATCCCAAAGCAGATAAATGAATGAAATCTAATCATTCAACATTCCATGCTGTCTTTAACATTATTTCCTTATGAGTCAGTTCCATAAATCACTTCTTTTGAAAGAGAGATGTCCCCACAAAATAAAAATCTATGCTTCAGTGTGTCTAACCTAAAAAACTCAGTTTTCCTGAAAACTCTCAGACTCATAGGGATAAAATTAAACAATTTCCAGCATCGAGAAATGCTATCAAAATCATACCTTGGGTTCTATTACATTTTTCTGAAGTTAAATGAGAAAGAATGTGTGCACACCATGTTTTCAGTGCTAGTCCTTTCAAGGATTAAGTGCTGGGGTCTGGTTAAAATTTGAGAACTGAAATTATTTAGAGTGGTGGCAGTGTGTAAGAGGCAGTAGCAATTTTTAACCTGGAGTGTGATGCCTCACCTGTCATCAGTATTTACAGCCAGGATCTCCAGAAGCAGGGAATGAGAAAATTCAAACCTAAATACATCCTGAACTTTGGATCCATCTTACAGGATTTCAACCACTACAAAAAGATCTCTTAACTCTCTACTCTTGTGCTTCATATGGTGTGTGTTGGGGGGGCAATACTAGGAATATAAGACATGGTCTTTCATTGGTTAAATGAATATGTATCAAGTCCTGGCACTGAACCAGCCCACAGGCATTGTACCCAGGCCCCATCCTGGTGGAGTTTATAAATAAGCCAAAAGGATCTGGGTATATGTCACTTACAATGCATAGTTATTGTAAACTGGCAAGTCTGATAAAGTTAATCCATATCCAAGAAAATCTGTGGGTTATGGGAGAAGCCTGGGGCATTTGCCTGTTTTGTCTAATGCACCCGACACTAACAAAGGAATCTAGAAAGGGCAGGGCCATGAATTTTCCTACTACAGAGGGCACACTTTATCTATGCAAAGTAAGACCCCAGCAAAGGCACAGAGCTTCATGTGCTAGGGAGTAACCTGAGGTATTTTTCTTTGTGCAGCACTGAAGAAGAAGTTATCTTTACAAGTCTTATTTAGGGCTCCTTCTCTGCTCTCCCTCCTCCTTTCTTCCTCTTCATGGCCGGTTGGAAGCTGACCACCAGTTCAAATGAAGATAACCCTCCTTTTCAAAATTCTATGAAAAATATTCTTAGTTCCCATTTATCTGAGATTCTTTTTTTTCAAGACTTAAATGACTTCTGCTTCATTAAACAATAAAATAATATGAGTATCTATCTATCTATCATCTATCTATCTATCTATCTATCTATCTATCTATCTATCTATCTTTTTAAGACAGAGTCTCGCTCTGTCGCCTAGGCTGCAGTGCAGTGGTGTGATCTTGGCTCACTGCAGGTGCCACCTCCTGGGTTCAAGTGATTCTCCTGCCTCAGCCTCCTGAGTAGCTGGGATTACAAGCGTGTACCACCCACACTCAGCTAATTTTTGTATTTTTAGTAGAGATGGGGTTTCTCCATGTTGGCCAGGCTCGCCTTGAACTCCTGGCCTCAAGTGATCTGCCTGCCTCAGCCTCTCAAAGTGCTGGGATTATAGGTATGAGCCAGCGTGCCTGGCCACATTTACTCTGAGATTCTGAGAATAGTAAAGCCAAGCTGATGTTCTTTGGTTGTTTATATCTAATCTTACCATACTAAACTACATGTGGACCAAGCACATATTAAAGAGATTTATTTATTAAACCTGCTTCAGTTAAACTATGGGAATGTGCCTTCTGTTTTCTTCTGCTACCTGACTGCTGAATTTTCCTGTACAATCTATAGATTTATAAAGATATATTTATATTTTTAGCTTTTATAAGTTATGTTAATATAAAGAAATTATCAATGACAAAGATTTCTAATATGAGAAAACTGTTTCTGGGCACGAAATTGCAGAAATACTGAATAATGTGCCCCCAAAGTGTGGGATGTTCCACATTTCCAGAAGAATGCCTGACAAAACTATGAACATTTTAGTCTGGTTTTGCCACAGGGAAGCTTTGCGCCAAGGTTTTAGGGAAGAAGATGTAGAAGACTGTTGGTTCATTACAGAGAGAGGAATTTACATCACAGGAGCATGTGCGCGCGCGCACACACACACACACACAAGCGCACAACCTTCTTACATAGTTGAGTTTTTACATTTCTTTCTTCATTATTCGAAGTAAGTATAACTTTACCTAAAAAACATGGGATCACTTTACATGCTTTATACAGTGTGATCCATTTGAAAATATGGGACAATTTCCTTCCAGGGGCTGCTATTTTAAATCCTCCTTAGACGGGTCCAAGATAGCCTCTGGTGGAACTCAGGTAAACATTACCCTCCTCAAGGCCACATCTAAATGATCACCTTCTAAGTGAAGGAGACTAATTTACATGTCCTCCTTGATTTTATTAGAAATCAGTTCTTTTGTTGTTGTTCTTGTTCATTTGCTTAAAATTGGTGAACACACAGGATTAAGGGTAGTAGAAAGAATACTCACAGATCCAGGAACCTCAGAGGTTGTGGGCTATCTAAAGTACTGTTAAAAATATATGCCTATGGAATGGAATAGTTTCCAGATTGTCATCAAGAAAATAAAAAACATTCTAAGGTCTATAAAGACAGATGCGAAAACCCAGCAACTATTACAATTTTGTAGCCTAAATGTTGTTAAAAAATGATTTTAAAAATCTATATTTCCTCTCTCTTTACATTATAAGGTCTTTGAAATATAGGATATAGTTAATAATTATGTAATTACTTATAATTCTGAAAAATATGTGCCTAAGTTCTTTAAAAATACTTTGAATCTCATTTTAAATGTACTTGCTAAATTAAATTAAATCTGTTGAGGTTGTTAAAATTTTAGCTTAACTTTTTAATTATAAACCAATAATTCTTATTGTGTGAAATCTGAAATACAGAAGAGTATAAAGAAGTAAAGAATAAAATAAAGACATATTATTCTCCTATAATTGTGTTACCCAGAAAAATATTTTGTGAATACAGTTTGCTTGCCTGTTTGCTTTTTGTTTTATCAAATTTTCAACATATATTTTAGACAGTTTCATTATCTGTCATTGAAAATTTCTCCCTGGAACTTGCTAGGCTAGAAAGAAAGAAGCTATTAAAGACTAATGGGAACCAACGCAAAGGAGGCCCCTTTGGTCAACAATGAAATAATTTGAGTACCAAAAAGAATAATAAATGCAAGTGACTGATAATCACTGGATATATAAAAAAACTGAGTTCATGGTCATATAAAAAAACACATTACAGAGATAGAGAAAGGCCCCTTTCACCCCCAAAATGCCCAACTCCCTGGAAATCACTGGAAATTATCCACGAACAATTCTTTATATTGAAAATTGGCAATTAAAAGGAAAGAAAGAATTAGCATATATTTTTATTGTAAAAAGTGTTCCTATATAAACTGTATCTCAGTGTAACTGAAATCCCTCATTGTTATTGGAAAGTTTGTCCTTACAAAAGCATTCTGGTTAATGAAAACAGATGGAATAACAGAAATAGAAAATTGCTATTTTGCAACCTCGAATGAAATAATTGATTTAGGCAGCAAATGTAATAGATAAAACCACTAGACAAAGTCTAATGGAGAGTTTACAGTGGAGGGATCAGGCCTTACCCAAATGCACCCATCGAGTCTTCTTCCCATCGCCAACAGTGGGAAAACCCCTCTGATGGGATGTGATATGAGGCATGCAGCACTCCCTATGAAGAATTCTTGCCACACACAAACACACAATTGCCCCCAAATCCAATCAAGGCTTTAAAGCTAATGTTCACCTTATGAAATATATAGAAAATAGAATAATGAGTTAAATTAGAGATTGGCAAACTGCAGCCTGCAGGGCAAATTTGGTCCACTGCCTGTTTTTTGTAAATTGTTATTGGAACACAGCCATGCCCAATCCTTTATATATTGTCTACGGTGGCTTTCAAGGCTACAATGGCAGAGAGTTGAGTAATTGCATCAGTGGCCATCTAGCCAATGAAATAAAAAATATTTGCTATCTGGCGCTTTATAGAAAAAGTTTGTTGATTTCTGGGTTAAATGATACCAGGGAAGCAAATAGGCACTTTTGAGAAAATCTGGGATATTTCATCATTCTCTGTCATACCAAGGAATTATGTTAATCATGTTAGAAATGAAAAGGGCACTGTGATTATGTAAGAAAATGTGCTTTTTTTAAAAAAAAAAAAGTTATGCATGCTGAGGTATGTTGGTAGACAAGAAATGACATGATGTCTGGAGATTTGCTTTAAAATGTTTCCACAAAGAAAAGAGACATAACAAATACAGGAATATCCTGCTATCATTTAATCTAGATAAGTGGGTAATAAGCACATGAGAGTTCACTGCACTATTCTCTGTTTTTGAGTATGCTTTTTAAAAGTTTCAAAGTATTTTATTTGATTTCTTGAAAACATTATTTTAAAGGAGTACTGATTTAAAATAGATATAAACATCACTTTTAAAATGTGTTTGTTTATTTTCAGACAGAGTCTCGCTCTGTTGCCCAGGCTGGAGTGCAGTGGAACAATCATACCTCACTGCAGACTCCAACTCCTGGCTCACGTGATTATTCCACCTCAGCCTCCCTAGCAGCTGGAACTACAGGCTCAGGTCACTGTGTTCAGCTTATTTTTAATTTTTTTTAAGGGACAGAATCTTGCTTTGTTGGCCAGGCTGGTCTCAAACTCCTGAACTTAAGTGGTCCTCCCACCTTGGCTCCCAAAATGCTGGGATTACAGGTGTGAATCACTGCGCCCAGCCAAACATAGGATTTTTAAAGACCAATCCTTCTTGTAGGAAGAATTAGTTTGTTTTAATTTTTCTCACTATTATTAAAATTGCTTTACTACACATTTTATAGATACATCCTTGGTCAAATCTTTGATGAGCTCATAAAATGTATGTGTAGTGGAATTACTAAAACTTCCAAGAAGTTTGAGACAATTTATATTCCTATTATTGTATGAACATACTCCACTTATTAAATACCTGCCAGTACTAAATATTATTTGGTTTACATTTCTTAAAGTTAATTAAAAACAAATTTTGATGTCTTAATTTACATGTATTTAATTGTTTGTGAAGCTCAATGTCTTTGTATGTTCATTGACCTTTTAAATTTATTCTATGAATTGTTCAAGTCCTTGATAATTTTTCTGTTTGGATGTTCAGGATTTCTTACTGATCTGTAAGAACTCTTTATATGTTAAAAGCATCAACCCTTTTGTTTGCTTTTGACTTGATAATGTTTTTGACATTCAAACTTTGCTCTATTCTGTCAAATCTCTCCATACGTTCCTTTGTGATTTCTTCCAATACTTTTATGCTTAGAATGTTTTTATTATTCAAAGATCAACTAAATATTTGCCTGTACTTTCTCCTAGATATTTATAGTTTCACTTTCATTTAAATTAAATCTATCTGGAATCCATTTTAAAATATGGCATGAGGGTTAGATGCTAACTTTATTATTAATATTGCAATTTTAAGGAAGTCTACCACATTACTTTGCAATGCTTTTATGATGAAAATTTGAAAGCAATAAATACTTTTTGCATAATTCATTTATATATTTCAAAATATTAGATTGCCCAAAGTGTGCATGTGCGTATCATAAACTTTCTTGATAATTAAACAAAAATGCCTAAAAACCAGTGCCATCAAACAAATTTGGTGGCAATTATGATGACCAAGTCCCTACTAAAATCTTCTAGCTGAGGCTGGCAGATCCCTTGAACCCAGGAGTTTGAGACCAGCCTAGGAAACATGGTGAAACCTAGTCTCTACAAAAACTACAAAAATTAGCTGGGCATGATAGTGCATACCTGTAGTCCCAGCGGAGGTTGCAGTGAGCCACGATTGCACCACTGCACTCCAGCCTGGGTGTCTGAATAAGACCCTGTCTCAAAAATAATCTTCTTACACCGATTACAGGTAAGAATAAAACACCAAGTTCTAAAAATTACAACCATTAATAAAATATTTCTTCAAAGTCCAAGAAGCATCTCTAAAACTGCTGGCTCCTTTTTGAATTTAGATCTCAGAGCCCACTGGCTTTCAAAAATGTTGAACTAAACAATTCCAGAAGACACTTAAAAACAACATTAATGGAGGAAAATATGCCATAATGTCTTGAAACATTCAGTTATGGTTTGATTCTGTTCGATGTTCAGTTGTATAATTTTTGTGGGGGGGAAGTTATTGCTAGTTTAAAGAAACATTATTTTAAACTATATGGAAATCTAGTTGATTCTCATGAACAATGGAAGCATTTACTGACTACTTATTCATCTGTTCAACAAATATTTATTGAATATCTACTATGTGTCAGACACTAATATAGCTCTTATTATGCTTATTGCTCCAGATACTGGCATTTTTGAAGATAGTTTAATGGAGACAGATAAAGTGTCACAGCTTAAACTCATGATAAATATAAACCAGGTGAAATTCTTACCACAAACCTTTCGGTGCATTTATAAGGCAAGAAAACTAACATTTATTAAGTACTTATCATGTGGCAAACACATTAATTATTATCATATAATTTTAATAATATGTTACTGTTGGGAAAATGGAGGCTCAGAGAGGTTAAAAATTTCATGGGCACAGAGCTGCTGGGCAATTGACTCAGGATTCAAAGTAAGGTTTGTCTGACAAACTGCCTGTTTTACTCACCACCATAAGCTAGCTGTTTTCTAAAATTTTCAAGTTATGTTTGTTCCAAGAGGAAACATCAGCAATTCTGGGAATGCCCAAATTAAAAACAGACAAAGGAAGCTGTTAGAAAGAAGCCATCCCATAATAAACAGACCACAGAAATTGGAGGCAAGAAACTCTTTTTAGTTGTTTCCAGTATTCCTGCCTCAACACATGTAGCCATATAAAACGTGTGCCATTCTGATAATTTTGAATTCTAGGTTTTCAACAGCAAACCTTGCATTTCTATTCCTTCACCCAATTTTAGCATCTTTTTGTAGTGGGAACTCAGAGATGTACAGAGCTCTAAAATATGCTTCAGTATTATACAATATGTCACTAACCAGTGGCTGACGTTGAAGTGTATAAATCTCATCCATTCATCCACTTATTTTTTTCTACAAATAATTATTGATTTCCTACATGTGTCAGGTATTGTTCTAGATATTAGGGAGGTAATGATGAGTGAGACACTAAGATCCTTGTTCTTAACAAGTTCACATTCTAGTGATGAGGAGAAACAGTTAATAAGTTAAAAAATACATAAAAAGATGTTTTGGGGCCAGGTGTGGTAGTGACAGCTCATGTAATCCCAGCACTTTTGGGAGGCCAAGGTGGGAGGATAGCTTGAGGACAGGAGTTTGAGACCAGCCTGGGAAATGTGGGGAAACCACATCTCTTTTTTTTTTTTTTTTTTTGGGGGGGGGGACAGGGTCTCACTCTGTCACCCAGGCTGGAGTGTAGCGATCAGGATCACTGCAGCCCCCACCTCCTGGGCTCAGGTGATTCTCCCACCTCAGGCTCCCATTTAACTGGGACCAAAGGTGTGTGCCACAACAGCTGGCTAATTTTTTCGTTTTCTTTTTTTGTAAATAGGATCTCACTATGTTGCCCAGGCTGGTCTCCAACTCCTGGGCTCAAGTGATCCTTCCACCTCAGCCTTTCAAAGTCCTGGGATTATAGGCATGAGCGGCTGCACCCAGCCAGAGACCCTCATATCTACAAAAAGATTTTTTTTTTTAAAGTTAGCTGGTCATGTCTATAGTCCCGGCTATGCAGGAGCCTGAAGTGGGAGGATTGCTCACACCCAGGAGGTCAAGGCTGCAGTGAGCTGAGGTCGTGCCACTGCACTCCAGTCTGGGTGACAGAGTGACATCCGTCTCAAAAAAAAAAGATATTTGGGATTTACTGTTAATGAAGTATACCCGATGATATTATGTAGACTAGGTGGGAGGTGGGAAGCTACTTCATTAGATATATTGTCATAGAAGGCTCCTGAAGAGGTCATTTGACCCTAAACCAAAAAAAAAATGAGAAGGAAATAATCACACAAAAGGCAGGAAAAACAAGGAAAAGAATTCCAGATATAGAGAAATAAGTACAAAAAGCTCTGAGATAGGCAGGAATATGGTGCATTATGGAAACCAAAGAGAGGAAGGGTGATGGGGAGAGAATGATGATGAGGGCAAAGGGATGCAGAAGCCCAAGTAGTGAAGAATTTTAGGTCAGGAATCTTGATGTTTATTGGAAGTGCAACAGAAACTGCAGTGTGCACTATGCATGAGATAACAAAAATTTAGCCTGTGCTTATAATGGAGAACAGACCAAATCAGTGATAATATATCTAGCTAATATTTACTGAGTGCCTATTAACTACCAAGCACTGTTCTAAACACTTCACTTCACTTCTAAACACTGTTCTTAAACACAAATCTTAACTAACTTAATCTAATATCCCTCTGAGATAAGCACTGTTGTCATCCTGATTGGCAGGGGTCATACAAAACTGGCACTAGTGTTTACGCCACCTATTCAAGCTTGTAATCAGTAAGTGGCAGAGTTGTAGTATGAATCCAGACAAGCTAACACCAGAGCCTCTTTGTTAACCACTATGTTGCACGGCTCCTTTAAGAATGAAAGGAGATTGTGAATAATGCCGCAATAAACATACGTGTGCATGTGTCTTTATAGCAGCATGATTTATAGTCCTTTGGGTATATACCCAGTAATGGGATGGCTGGGTCAAATGGTATTTCTAGTTCTAGATCCCTGAGGAATCGCCACACTGACTTCCACAATGGTTGAACTAGTTTACAGTCCCACCAACAGTGTAAAAGTGTTCCTATTTCTCCACATCCTCTCCAGCACCTGTGGTTTCCTGACTTTTTAATGATTGCCATTCTAACTGGTGTGAGACGGTATCTCATTGTGGTTTTGATTTGCATTTCTCTGATGGCCAGTGATGATGAGCATTTTTTCATGTGTTTTTTGGCTGCATAAATGTCTTCTTTTGAGAAGTGTCTGTTCATGTCCTTTGCCCACTTTTTGATGGGGTTGTTTGTTTTTTTCTTGTAACTTGAACCAACCCAAATGTCCAACAATGATAGACTGGATTAAGAAAATGTGGCACATATACACCATGGAATACTATGCAGCCATAAAAAATGATGAGTTCATGTCCTTTGTAGGGACATGGATGAAATTGGAAATCATCATTCTCAGTAAACTATCGCAAGAACAAAAAACCAAACACCGCATATTCTCACTCATAGGTGGGAATTGAACAATGAGATCACATGGACACAGGAAGGGGAATATCACACTCTGGGGACTGTTGTGGGGTGGGGGGAGGGGGGAGGGATAGCATTGGGAGACATACCTAATGCTAGATGACGAGTTAGTGGGTGCAGCACACCAGCATGGCACATGTATACATATGTAACTAACCTGCACAATGTGCACATGTACCCTAAAACTTGAAGTATAATAATAAAAAAAAAAGAACGAAAGGATAGAAGCAAATAAACCCATTTGGAGGCCACTACCATAATAGAAATGAGAGATAACAGTGGTTTGACCCAAGTGGTAGTAGTGAACATTAAGAAAAGTACATATATTTAAGATAAATTTGGAAAAATAACTGAAAGCATTTATTTACAGTAATGAAAAATGGGAAAGGATCAATAATGTCTTCTGGGTTCTTTTCTTAAACAAGTGGGTATATGGTAGTCATTTCTGAATTGGAGAAAAATGGGTTTATGATTGTGTAGGGGGTGAAATCAAGAATTCTGGTTTTGCTATGCTACATTTGAGACACAAATTAAACATGACCTTGGAGATAGCAAGTAGGCACTTGGATAAGTGAGCCTGGGGCCCAGGGGGGATGTCTGGAGCATCATCACCCTACAGGTGAGACATTGAAAGACACAGGCCTGGATACAAGCCCTTGGGGAGGACAGGAGAAGAGGCCAACAAGGTGACTTGAAAGGCAGGAGGAACGCTCAGCGGGGCGGTTCACAGAAGCCACGGAGGAAAATCTTTCCTAGGAGTGGGGCTTGTTCAATTATGTTGAATGCTGCTGAGAGGTCAAGGAAAATGAAGGCAGACAAGGGGAATATTAGATTTGCCAATGTGGTCACTCATGTGCTTGCCAGGACGCATTACGGAGCCAGGATTTTGGAGAGGTTTTGCCATGAAGAGGAGCAGAGAAACAGGATGGCAGTTGCAAAGAAATGGGGGGTCTTTTGCAAATAAAGGTAGTTGTAAAGAAGGAAGGGAGCTCTTTTTTCTTTATAGATGGGGAGTGAGTATGTGCTAATGGAAATTAGCTTGTCAGAGTGACTGAAATGAACACCTCACACTAAGACATGTAACTTACATCTACAAAAGCAAAGTGGAGAGTGGAGCAATTATTTACTGAGTGCCTTCCTTGTTTCTTGGAGACAAAATAATCACTTCACGGATAAACATTCCCAGGATTTCTGAGCTATTTTGGAGCTTCGAGTGCTCCCATAAAAGTCACTCTGGCGAAGCCCTGGGCAGTAAAGGAGGATGCAGGGCCAGGTGAGGTAAGCTCCATTTCTGCAGAAGACTCCGTGCTCTCTCTCTGGAACACGGGCCGAGTACTTGGTTTCTACCAAGCATCAAGTTGTTTGATTTGCACTAGCAGCCCCTGAAGCAGGAATTTGGAGGAGAAAATATTTGGTCCAAATATTTAATGTAGAATGAGTAATGAATCTACCTAGAGGTTTTGGCGAGGGAGGAGTTGGTGTTGAAATTGGGAAACAGAGGGTGACTCTATCACTGACAGAAGAAAGGTGAGCCCTGGCACGGGGGTGGTGAATTTGTCTTTCAAGAGAACTTTATCTTATTTTTTCTTTCATACGGTTATGATCTTTCCAAAATAGGCATGTTACAAATCTTTCTGACCTTCCCTCTCCTTAGCATTATGGGTTTGTTTGCAGTTTCTAGGCCATGCCTTTTTAAAGGCTCAGTTTTCTTTTTAAGTTTCCTTGGTAGGAGAAGATAAAGGAAAGGGAGAAGAAAGAGAACTAAAAAGACAGGAAGGGAAGAAGAGAGGAGGAGAGACAGAGAGACAGAGCCCAAGAAGATATTTCTTTTATTTTTTTGAGACAGAGTTTCGCTCTTGTCGCCCAGGCTGGAGAACAGTGGCGCGATCTCGGCTCACTGTAACCTCTCCCTCCAGGGTTCAAGCGATTGTCCTGCCTAAGCCTCCTGAATAGCTGGAATTACAGGCGCCCGCCACCATGCCTGGTTAATTTTAGTAAAGTCGGGGTTTTGTCATGTTGGCCAGGCTGGTCTCGAACTCCTGACCTCAGATGACCTGCCCGCCTTGGCCTCTCAAAGTGCTGGGATTACAGGCATGAGCCACCGTGCCCAGCCCCAAGAAGCTAGTTCTTATTCTCTTGAAAAACTTTTAATAAAATAACTACAAACCACTTTAAGGACATCTGAATTAAAGTGAGTTGTCTTGTAGCAATGTGAGTATCTTTTCCTTTCCTTTCCATTTTTCTTCACAATAAGAATCTGAACATGGTAATGGTCAAGATAGAGTAAGGGATAAAAATGGAAAAAAATAAAGAAAAAGCAATGTTCATCATACTGTTTATGTAATTGTTACATCTGAGTTTTTTCTATTTTGAAAAAAGGAATTGTTTTAGATAACATTTATATCATGGAATTTACTTCTTTTTTAAAAAAAAGAACAAAAGAAGAAAATAGAGTCAAAGAAAAAATATAGTCTAATTCCAGTGACATTCATAATACAAAATTCTAAATTATGAAATTTAGTCTCATAGACAAAATGTCCATCCACAGAAGAATGTTTGAATAAATTATGGTCCTCTGTAGAGTGACACGCCACGCTGTCATTACCATGAATGAGGGGGACTTCCTTGTGCTGACAAGCAATGACAGGTACAGGTACTGCCTGGAATATGCATTCCTTGAGGGCAGGAATAGCCATGCCAGTAGTGTTTATTGCTCTAGCTCAGCAACTAGAAAACTGCCTTGCACACAATAAGTATTCAATAAATATTTGCTTCATGAACAGAAAGGATCACAGATCAATATAGCATGATTTCACTTTGGCAAAAAGCAAAACAAAATACATCATATAAATGTGATTAGCTCCGGTCTGATATATGTGTTTGTATATTTTATAACAGATAAGTTTTTGTTACTTCTGAATTTAAAAATAAAAATATAATTAGCATTAAAGAAAATATAATCCTCACAAACACTCCAGAATCAATAGAAGGGTAGCCTAAGATCCAGAGGGTCTTAAGAATTCTGAGAGTCAGGTCAGTCTCTAACCGTGATCCTAACTGCCTGGTCACCCACACACAAAAAGAATAAAGGCTGAGCCAGCTGGTAAAGAGGCAGAGCTCAGAGAAAATCCACACTGAGCAGGGAAAAGTTGAAGGATATGACTTCTAGTGGGATGGGTGAATGCTGTGTGATCTCAACGATAGCATAGCCGTACATTTGAAAACTTGGTTTGGGTTCCCTAAAAAGAGGGAACAGTCAACCTGAAATAACAGGTCTCCTTCTGGAGCCAGAGGAGCCTAGCAGCTGGCAGGGACGCTTCAGAGCATGAAGACTGTATCCAGCAGTGGCCGGGGCACCAGGTTAGGAGGCACTTTCTGCTCTAGTCAGTGGGAAGAGACTGGGGCTTTCTCAGAATAAAAACCACCTGGAGGGTGGGGTAGGGTGGTGACTAGTGTCAAATCAGACTCCTGGGAAACATGAAAATGTGGCCTGTACTAATTATCTTTATTATTATTATTATTATTATTGAGACAAAGTCTTGCTCTGTCACCCAGGCTGGAGTGCAGTGGCGCAATCTTGGCTCACTGCAGCCTCCACCTCCCGGGCTCAAGTGATTCTCATGCCTCAGCCTCCCAAGTAGCTGGAATTACAGGTGTGTGCCACCACACCCAGCTAATTTTTGCATTTTCTGTAGAGATGGAGTTTCATGATGTTGGCCAGGGTGATCTCTAACTCCTGGCCTCAAGTGACCTGCCAGCCTCGGCTTCCCAAAGTGCTGGGATTACAGATGTGAGCCACTGCAACTGGATATAATTACCTTTTAGATTGTAATCTAGGCTGCTCGTTTTTATGATGGTTTTTGTGACTGAAAAATAACAATTAGAGAAGACAGCACTCCTCACTGCTCCCTAAATATTCCCTGAGCTTTTAAGACTCTGCTTTTACCCACAGTGATCTCTCTTTTTGCCATTTTATGCTTTGCTTCTCAAACTCCTATACAACCTTCAAAACCTTGCTTATGTGCCAGCTCTTGAGTGGGGCATTTTCTGGTTTTCTTAGCAAAAAGATCTCTCTTCTAGATGCCCACAACACTGGAGTCATGGTTCTATTGTGGAGCTTACTCTTTTTGACATTTAGAGATGCTAAACTCCTCAGGACAGGAATGTTTTCTTCATCTAACCAAGCTATTTAATAGAGTACTGAGTACTTTTCTAGTTGCTTTACTTCCCCAACTACTAAGATAGTGCCATGCTCTCAATATATTTTATAAATGAGAGAATTATTCACTTGTTCTGTTCTCATAATTATAATTTCTACCAAATTCCAACAAATGCTTACTAAGCAAATGCTAGGAGTGCAGGGGACTATATTGTTCCTGCCTTCATAGGGTTTACAGTCTTGGGGAGTCAGGTAACCAAATAAGAAATTTTAAAACTAGGCTAGGCATGGTGGCTCGTGACTGTAATCCCAGCACTTTGGGAGGCCAAAGCAAGCAAGCAAGCAAGCAAGAAATTTTAAAACCAGATAATGTGGAAAGCATAAAGATGGGGGCACCTAACCTGGACATTGAAATTAATCCTTCAGCTTCTTACTCTGATCTATAAATATACTTATTTGTAGTCACATCCAGTCTTATTTCTTTTCTTCTAATTTATGTATCTTTTTTGGTCTACCTCAGTCTTGTTAATACTTCTGCACTATTGTTATTATCTTTCTCTCCCTCAGTCTCTCTGTTTTATTCTTTGCTGTTTACTTCTCAGTTCAAAAACTTTATCAAATACCTGCCACTTGATAAACACCTGATTTTCACTGTAAATGCAATATTTGTTTTTATTCTATTATCTGTTCCCCATCCCAGTTAAACCCTTTAAAAAAGTTGTCTATACTTTGTTACCTCTCACTCATGTCCCAGTTGATGAGAGGTTGATACATCCCATCTCTTGCTCACCACCAATTTGCTGCAACTGTTTCTACTGCAGCTGTTTCTGCTGAAGATGACTGATAACCTAATGGTCTGATCCTTGAGCACTGTTTAATGCACATTTTACTTAATCTTGCGGTGATACCTAAACCTCTTGGCTACCTACTTCTTGAAACTCTTTTCCTTTGGAAGTGGAGACATTGTCACACCTGGGTCTCATGCTTTATTCCTGAATGCTCATTCTCAGGTGTCTTCATTTCCTTTTCCTGCCTCCTCTTGCTATACCTCAGAGTCCTTCTCCTAGTCCTCTAATTTTCTTCCCCATGCACTCCCCACTAGTAATATTATCAAAACCCTCCACTTCTGCTGGTCACCATCTTAGAATTTTCTTTAGGGCTCCAGACTTTTGTCTAAAATTCAACAAAGCTTAAAATGAACTAATTAACTTGACTCCCTGCCCTTCTCCCCAATCCTGCTATTCCATATTATTCATTCAGTGGAGATTTAGACACAATCCTTCCCCTTCACCTTCCATTTGCAGTTGGTGTCTAGACCCATCTGTTCTAGCCCCAAATCTCACACATGTCATTTATCAGTTCTTCACTTAGACTGCAGCAGTGTCCTTCAAAGCAGGCAGACTCCAGTCACTCCTGCCCCCTCCCTGTCCAACACAGAAATAGGAAGACTTTCTAAATTATAAATTTGATCATAACACTTCCTTGCTGAAAACCCTCCACTGGCTCTGCAAGATCTTTAGAAATTGCAAAATGGTAGCCCATGATCCATATTCACCTATGTACACATGCTATCTGTCCCACAGAATTTAAAAGCTGAATTTTTAAAATTCAGAATATGTTTCGTGACGGCACACATATCCAGTTCTAGAGTTCTCTCTGTTGTCTTCTATCCAGGTGGCCTCACTCTTTACATTACTTGCCTAGTTCCTGTATGGGCCCTTGAGCTCATGGAAGAAGTTCTGAGCATGGCATAGGAAGTCTTGCATAACCTGACCTGCCTGCCTTTCTGTCTCATTTCATGCTTTTAACTCAAATTTGCTGATGCCAAGGCTCATGTTTATCTACTACACCGCACTAATTAATGTTACTTCTTCTCTTCCTTGGGCTTATGAAATGTGAGAAGCCAATGCAAATAAGACATGGAACAACAAACTCAAATTACAAGGTAGGAGTGTATGTGGGGTGGGTGTGAATGAAAGGGACTGGGACACAGGTGAGTAAAAGTAGTACTGTGGGAATCCCATCCAGATGGGATAATTTGTTACCCCATTTATTTCAGTGTCAGGGTTAAGGCAGTAAAACAATTGATTTTTCTAATCCCTGTGTATCATTCATTTTTGTAGCCTAAGCACAATTCCTGATCCTTTGTAGGCATTTAAAGATGCTTACTGAATAAACATGTTTTGGTGAAGGCTTGCAAAAGGCTGAATGTCCTATCACTTCCAGGCCTCAGCTTCTTTTCTTTCTGCCTCCTTCAGTGAATCTACTGGATGTTCAGGGTATACTCTTGGTATCAGTATATCCCCTTTTGGCGTAACCCCAAATCATCCCAATATCACAAAAAGAATATGCAAAATAGTAAAAAGTATAGATATAGTAAATTCAGAAAGAGGATAAATAGGAAAATAAAAAAGGAAATTCTTTCTCCTCCTCCTTACTTTGCTACCATCTGAACACAAGTTAAACCTATTATGTAGACATAAATAATATTATGGCTAAGACTAATGACATGGGACCAGTAAATATAGAGTCAGCAACTACAATTTCCAGGGACTGTGGAGGCATCATTCCACATCCACCTTGCCCCATGGTCACTGGTTTAAACAGCCTGGCTGGCCACCATTTCTACCATCTTTGATCCTTATTCATCTTGTGATGCTACTTTGGGCATACCCCTCATACTCCTCATACCAAATCCCCAAATACACACAGACCACAAAGAAGTGAGGCTCAGTCTTCAGTGTGCACAAGAGTTATCTGGAAAGCCTGTAAAATGCAGATTCCTGAGCCCTTTCATTTCAAGACAATAGTTTTGGGGTAAGGCCATTGTATCTGAATTTTAAACAAGTTTTGCTGAGGATTCAAAAGTAGGCAAACACCATACTCTAAAATTGGAAAACATTCTCATAAAGACAGGTGTTTTAGAACCTGAAAGATTTTCAGGTTAAGTACCTTAATTTGCTTTCAGACATAGTCCAATTCCATCATGTTTACTTTTCACCATTCCTACTGCTAAGAATTGTTGATTAAATGGCAAAAATTTTGCTCTTGGCAAATTGCAGTTACCACATTCTCAAAGAAATACTGTCTATATGCCTTTCGTTTATAATCTATTTCATTAGGTACATGCTTCTGTGGTGAGGCTGCTAAGCATTTGAAATATTTATTATACTACATTTCCTAGGTCTCATTAAAGTGATACTAAATTGATAGGGTCTTTTTTTTAAATTCACAGCAAGGTAGCAGTCATTCAACTGTAGTATAATTTGGAATTGCAGCTCACTTCAATTTAAGCAGTTCATCTCAGTTCTAATCATCATGTTCAAAGCTTCACTCTATCCAGATGCCAAGTTTCCCCAACTGTACAAAAGCACAGGAGAAATATTTCTGTTTGGCAAGGCCTGGCAAATTTTTGGAGGCGTTGTCATGCCTCGACAGGGCACCAGTCAGGTTATAATTTGCCTTAATTGCTTGTGCCACAAACAGCAACAATGATTACCTCTAGGTCATTGGCACTCAAAGAAAGATTTCTTCCCAGCTACTGTAAATAACAAAATACTTTCTGCAAACACCTTACTTGGGATTAGACTGCAAAGAATCTCAGATTTTGACCATTTAAAAAAATTGACCTGGTACATGTATTTAATGCGTTAAGTCGCACACTTGCCTGTGTATCTGTGTGTGCACATTAGAAACATGAAAATAACTCAGATAAATTACTGTCCTCCCATAAAACAACTAGCCTTCTATCTGCATAATTTGTTCCACCTGCCATGTTTACAAGGCGCCCCAAGGAGAACTAGCTTAAAAGCCAGCAATCCATCTGCCTCTCAGTTCTAAGGGGGTAATTATTGCCTCAACTAAGCAAAGAGGAATGCACAGCATGCTGCTAACCATGTCAGGTGACTGATGTATGTGCCTGACACACTCACCCAGGTCATTGGCTTTTCTAATAGTGGCTGGGGTCATGGTACAGTAACAAACACAATTCACTACTTACAGAAAAGGGGGAGAAAAATGGATAGAGGCTACATTCAATGGGCCAAACCCAGAACACAAACCAACAATGTGGGCTTTATCACTTCTTGTGTTAAAAACAAGAAACATGGGGGAGAAAAGACAGGTTGACTTTATGCCAAAACACTGGTTTAAACAAACAAACAAACAAAAAACTTTTTTTTAAAAAGGGGACAGGAAAGGAGGTGTTTTGTTTCTATTAACTTCCTATTAACTGTACTTCCTTACATATTTTTAAAATAAAGCATTAATTAATATTTATTAATAATGTACAATGTTCTACTTGCTGTGCACATAAAATAGGGCCTGACCTCTAATACTGTATAAACTTAACTGTCTCCAACTAAGGTCATAGTGACCAAGACTGAGTACAAACTGTGAGGAATACTGTTTGAAGACGAGAATGATGTCCAAGCACAAAAACACTCATGTGCTGATGAAATGCACAAAACACATGCAGATCTTCAAAGAAATTCCGCTAAGAAGAAGCGATTAAAAAAAACAAAGCTCTTTGGGGACACACCCCAAATGAATTGCAAAAGGTCACACACAACTTCTTCCCTCTGAAATGAGGCAGAGACAACATACAAATTAGCATATAGAATATCAAGTCATTAAATGTTCCTTGCCAAAGCTCCCATGGGAAAGCAAGAGGGAGGCAGTGGAGTGCGGAGGGAAAACAGAAAGTGGGTAAAAATGGACAGATCACTTTGGAAATAGTTCTATTCTTTTCATTTCACAGGCTGGTAAAATTATAAGAAAAACTTGAGGGTGGAGTAGAGAAAACATCAACATTGAGTTGACATTTGTTTTGCTGAAGTATAGCTACCATCAACTATCATGAATTTTTGTTTCATTACAAATGATAGAAAAGCCAGATTCTCAAAATAAAGGATAATTCTTTGTATTAAATAAATGTTTATGAAGCTCATTACATTATCTTTTTTAAAAAAATAAAAATTTTAGAACATATGACGCTTTTCATAATTAATGCTTTTGATATAGATTTGAGGAAAGAGTCTCCAGTTTGCAGTTCTGAAAATGTAATTTTCAAATTAAATTTCATTGCATTTGAGGTGACACCTTCCTCTATAATTTCATTACCAGATTGTAAGAATTCCCTTAACTAGGCATGGCCCCTTTTACATGAGTGAATGTGATGATTTATAAAGAAGAGAAGCTAATACAGGAGGATTACTGGAAGGTTGCGAAGCTATGATGACAATAGATCCCTTTAAATTATTTTAGCTTTGTTCTAGTAAAGGATGGTATTTTTTAATATTTGTACGCACCTTGTTCTCTGGCTTAACTGCCGTGATTAAACAACGAACACACCTTCTGGCCTCAGTGTTGGAGTGGCTGGATTAAAACGAGCGATTTCCCCCTGCTGGTTGGACATGTCTTACATTCTCTATCTCACTGCCTCCAGCATTAACACTCCCCGTAGTACCAAACCCATTTATTTTCCACCCACCAACCGGCCTCCTAAAGCATCATTAACATGCCCCCAAAGGCCTTGCTGCTGTCAATTTTAGCCTACACAGCACTCAAAAGCCTTTGTGGGGTTTATCAGAGTTCTGTAGGAAAGGAAGAGAAAGGCATTAGACTCAAACCTTGGGGAACTGACAACACAGGAAGATGAAGAGAGATGAGGGAGAGGCCCAGGAATGGAGGAAATCCTATCTGCAGGCAGGGTGCAAGGCTCAAGATTGAAAGGTTGTTCAGAGACACCCATAATTATATGCTTCTGCCACTCAATTTTCATCTAGTTAATGGCAAAAAGATCAATATCTACTTTCGATTTTCATGTACAGCATTATAGCCTTAGCCAGAGACAGGTCTCCTAGGAAGGAGGATGATTCAGGAAGTGGGTCCGGGGAAGAATGATTCATAACCAAAATCAATAATCATATTGGTTTGCCTTCATATATTCTAAAATATATTTGGGGTTTTCCTTTTTTTTGTTGTTTTGAACAACTTTTTCTTTTTTTCTGATAACACTACTCACCCTGAAATCCCTCACAGAGGAATTGATTACAGGGAGAGAATACCAGGAATAAATGTGGAACTGAGTTATGTACACAAAGCTCTGTCAGTTTGAAATGACGTGCCCAGAGTTCATCCACACTCACCAGAGTGAGCTCTGGGCTCCAAAACAGAGTTAAAGTAAACAGCATTACATTCTGCAAATATGACTCTAGATTCTAGGAATACTAACTGTGATAGCTTCTCAGTTATCCTTTTGTTTTCTTCTTGGGGGAATAGTAGGCAAAGCAGCAGTGGGTTTCCATCTTAAACTAGATTCATGTGATTCAAATATAAAGAAATAAGTTTTAAAACATAATATTTTGATAGGGTTTTTTTTTCAGAATCAAGCAGACAATTTGAGTTAGTTAGCAAAAAAAAAAAAAAGTAGGCAGTGCAGAATTTCCAACATACAACTTATGCAGAGGACAGAATAACTTTGTGGAAGTATGTAATAAATCCAAAGCTGCATTTATAAAATCCTTGAAAAATGTAGCTGTGAGCCCTAAATGCAGTGGAATGTTAGGTCCTGCTAAATTAGAGCATTAATCATAGCATCCTGATTCACGTGTTTCTTCTCATACATGTGTTAATCTTCAAGTTCCATGTTCCCTAAATAAGTTCTAAAACATTATCCACTGTGAAACATTCTTCACTAGTCATAAGACAGTCACTCCTTTAAATTTTACCCAAATTCCTAATACTTCTCAAGTAAGTCCTTCTAAGTCATGTGCTTCAATGGGAATTAAAAGCTCTGTCAAATGATAATGGTGGCACCTTCAGGAACTATCAAGAGATTTGTGCCCTTACCAAACATGCTCACAACTTTAAGGAAACTTTCTTAATCACGTGCCCAAACAGACATCCATAGTTCCTTGTATTAAGAACCATCATTTATTAAGCACTTCTGTAAGCCAGGTACCGTGCAAGGTGAACATTTAGGTACTGGTCTCATTCAACTTCACAGCCACTCTACAAGGCAAGTATTATAATCTCATTTTATGGATGTAACAACTGAGGCTTAAGGAGGTTAAGCAACTTGCTGAAGGTCACACAGTATGTAAGTGGTGAAAGGGCCAGGGATTCCAGCCCTTCAGGCTTGACAGATCACAAAGCCTGGGCTCTTCCCTACTAAACCATAAGGCCAGGCCAGCCTTGGGCTATAACTCTCCTTGATCTTGACCTCATTTATTAGGAATTGCTTTATCTTTGGGGAATTTTATAATTAGAGGTACACAGGCTTCTAGAAGTTGCTAGTATAAAATTCAATCCAATATTTTTTCTACATTTAACAAAGGAATGCATCTTTAAAAACAGTCATAGAATGGCAGTAATTAAAAGATCAGGAATGGACAGATGCTGGAGAGGATGTGGAGAAATAGGAACGTTTTTACACTGTTGGTGGGAGTGTAAATTAGTTCAACCATTGTGGAAGACAGTGTGGCGATTCCTCAAGGATCTAGAACCAGAAATACCATTTGACCCAGCAATCCCATTACTGGGTATGTATCCAAAGAATTATAAATCATTCCACTATAAAGACACATGGACACGTATGTTTATTGCAGCACTGTTCACAATAGCAAAGACTTGGAACCAACCCAGATGCCCATCAATGATAGACTGGATAAAGAAAATGTGGCACATATACACCAAGGAATACTATGCAGCCATAGAAAAGGATGAATTCATGTCCTTTGCAGGGACATGGATGAAGCTGGAAACCATCATTCTCAGCAAACTAAACACAGGAACAGAAAACCAAATACCGCATGTTCTCACTCATAAGTGGAAGTTGAACACATGGACACAGGGAGGGGAACATCACATACCAGGGCCTGTCAGGGGGTGGGGGGCTAGGAGAGGGATAGCATTAGGAGAAATACCTAATGTAGATGATGGGTTGATGGGTGCAGCAAACCACCATGGCATGTGTATACTTATGTAACAAACCTGCACGTTCTGCACGTGTATCCCAGAACTTAAAGTATAATAAAACAAAGGAAAAAAGTCACAGAAACAAGAAGTTAGATTTTACATTTGAAATTATAAGCTAGAATAACATATGAAAATTCAGGTGTGAGATTCCAATAAACTGAACTATATGAAACTGCTGTGTTTGTAGGTCACAACAGCCAGAAATGTACCACCTTCTACAATTCATCCTAATAGTAGAAGTGTAGTTCTAGGCTATAAGGGACCCAGTATGGGCCCATTCACAATGCACCTGCAGTGCACACGCTTCACGCCTCTGGTGGCCTCCCGAGGGTACTGTACCTGAGCAGAAGCTGTTGCTGCTAACGGTCCTCGCTGAGCGCCCAGAGCTGCTGGGGTTGAACTCTCTGCTCTCTTCCTCAGAGAAAGGAGACTCAGAGGCTGGGGACACTTTGTGCTGTTGTTGGGGCATATGGGGCCGAAGAATCAACCGGGGAATTCGGCTTCGAGAAATCTCCTTGTCATGATGCTGCACTCTGTGCTCCTTCTCAAAATTGGACATCAAAAAAGAAAACAAAAGGAAACGCGTTTCCCTCTCTTAACTCCTGTCGGTTCCTTCAAGGATCAATTTCTAAGAAATCACATTTCTGAGTATTGAGTCTTCACAGAGTAGTCCTTCTTATCTCAGTTGCTGAAATGAGCTTCAAAACTCTTCCACTGAGCTAACCTTTCTAATCTACTGAATAGCACATGTCTGTGTGGCACATACACACACACACACACACACACACACACACATACACACCTCCACTCACTAGCTGGAAGGCCATCCTACTTCCCTATGCTGGTCCTGACTTACCTTCCCACCCTGACTTCTATCACATTCAAGCTTCTGCCTCCCAAAGGCTCTTTATTAACACCACACTCTGGCTTACTTGATAGCCTTCAGACTTCCATTTTGCTTTCCCTAAATTAGCTGTGACAGTCTGACTTGTTTTCTTGTCTCCTCACAAAGTTGAACCCTATACCTGGAACAGTTATTTCCTGATAGCTCCCACACAATTATCTTTAAAATCCCTCCTCTTCTGGACAGGATCTTAATTATTCGTTAATATCCTGGTACACAAGGCTTGTTGCCAACAGAAAATCCGATACTCGGGAAGATGGCTCCACCTTTTACATCATCTTTAATTTTTGTTTTCCTTACAGGACATCCATAAGAAGAGATTTTTCTTTCTCCTTAAAAACGCAGCATGAAGTACCCTGCCATGTCGTGGTTTTAAAAATGCATAACAGTAATATTTTCACAATGTTTTCCAACTTATAAAGTGCTTTTCCAACCATTTTCTCATTTGATCTTTACACACCAGACTGTACATAGAGAGGACACCAATGAATGTCCCTATTTTCAGATGAGGAAACAGGCTAAATGGGGTAGAGATGCTTAGGCAATTCTGCACACCATGCCAGAAGTAGAACGAAATTCAAATCCAGTGCTTTGCAGGGTCACCACCACCCTGCCTTATGAAAATGGATTCCTAGGAGGAGCGTTTTGCAAAAATTCCACTGCTTCCTCCAACCTCTGCCACTGAAAGGGACTCTTTGGCTTAGGTAACAAACACCCTTTCGAAACATGACCTACTGTTCCTTCCACCGGCTTACCAGGAAGGGTCACGGCCAAAATAAACACCTCTGGGAGGCCGGCACATGGCATAAATTGAAGGGTAAACCTCAGCAATGGGGAACTTCGGAGGGCCCTCAGGCATCCACTCTACCCGGGGGCCGCCAGCCGCACGCAGCCTCGGATTCGCCCTGCACATCTGCCGCCCAGCAGGTACCATGCGCCAGCCACTCCGCCGGGCACACCGCAGACCCTGAGCTAAGGCAGGGTCACTGACACGCGGGAGTCCTCATTTCCCAGTCGCGGATGCATCAAATTCCTTTCATTCACATCACACACACAGGACATCAACTGAAAGCTACACCCCACAGTCCCAGTTTCAGGAGGTGGGATTAACCCTCCAATCATGTCATTCTCCAAAATCTATTCCTCCAGTACCACCTCCCCATCTCCTGGATCTCAACTCCTAAGCAATGCCTCCTGCCTTCTCCAGACCCCACCACCACCTCTTCCACCTTTCCCCAGACTCTAAACGTCACCCCTCCAGCTCTCATCCCGCCGCTTCTCGCCCCGCAGTGCCCGCCTTCCCCGCCCTCCAGTGCCCGCACTGCCCCGCGCTGCCCCGCGCTCCTTACCTTGCTCTCGCGGAGGGGCCCCATCGCGCCGCTGCCCGCCGGCTCCTCGCGCCGCCGCTGCCGCCGTCCAGGAGGAGGCACCTGCGAGCACGGAGCGAGGAGACTGCGCTGAGCCGGCGCGGGCTGCGGGCGGCGGCTCTTGGTGAGGCTCCAACGCGCCGCCGCCGCCACTGCCGCCGATTGCTCTGGGCTCCGAGGGCACGCCCGACCCCGCCCCGGCCGGACACGTGGTGCCGCAGTCGCTAGAGGCAGCTCCTGGGGCGCCTCCCACGCCCTCCCTCACCTGCGGCCTTCGGGGCAACTCGACCGCGCCTGGGCGCGCCCCACCCGCCCGATTTCCCCACGGCACTCCGCGCCCCCCCAGCCAGAGCCGGTGTCCCTCCCTCTCCAAGGAGCTCGGCCCAGTGTAGGCAGGCTGCGGCTAGCGGCATCTCCAGCCCAGGGGTGACCCCACCCTCTTTTTTTTTTGCACTTGATCTCAGGTTTGAAGGGGGTGGCGTTGGATGGAGTGACTGAGAAAACCTGCGACATCACAGAGAGACAAAATAGAGAAAGTTTTCCCCTGGCCACCCCTCCTTGGCCTCCAGGTCTTAAGTCAGCCTACAGCTCCCCACAACTGCCTCGCCCGAGAGCTGCAGAGATCCCTCTCATACCGGAGCCCAGCCAAGCCAGTGCGGCAGGACCGACACAGCCTCTGGGTTCCAGGATCTGAAAGGCTGCGATGGATTCTACTTGGAAGGGGTTGCATCAGAAAGGCCTTCAGTGGTCAGCGCAGCTCCCTCCGGCTTGGAGAAGCCAGGCTGCTATGTAGCCAGAGAACAGTCTTTTCCCCAGCGCTGCCCTGCAGCTGCCCGGCTCCAGGAAGTAGCTCCAGCACACTGCTAAGGGAAGAGCACTGGAATTGAACTCAGAAAAACGAGTTCAAGCCAGCACTCCAATCGGTCCCTTCAGCCTGAGTGCCTTTATGCCTAAAGTTTTTGTTATTGTTTCGTTGTTTTTTTTGTTGTTGTTGTTTTTTGTTTTTTTTTTCCGTTGCTGTTGAAACGGCATCTCGTTCTGTGGCCCAGGCTGTAGTACAGTGGCGCGATCAGGGCTCACTGCAACCTCTAACTCCTGGGATCAAGGGATCATCCCGTCTAGGCCTCTAAAAGTGCTCGAATTACATGCGGATGCCATTGCATGCGTGGCCTACGCCTACGGTTCTTGACCCTTCTGAACTTCAAATTTACCCTTGTTAAATTGAGGGATAATAATAGTGATACCTACCTCTAGGATAGCTGTGAGGGTTAGGTGAGGAAAACAAACAGCTCTATCCAGCTGATTGAACAGAACTTTCCAAAGGGCAGCTAAGTCAGGTCCAGATGATCCAGTCAATATTTGTTGATGCCTTTTACATGACAGGCAGAAAAAGCATTTGTGATGCACACAAATTTGTTTAAGAAAGCTCGAAAATCTGTCCAACTGGGGACTTAGAATAGGGTACGTCAGCTGGGCCAAGGGCCTTGATTTATTACAATTGCTACCCTTAAATCTTATCTGGTGGTGGAATTCACCATGTATAATGACTTATATATATACCCTTTATTCAGAATTGGAGAATATTCCAAGCAGCAGTGCGACAGGTGAACACTCTGATCCTTATGCACCAGTGTCCTACATAGGAGGACTGTGCTCCTCGAAAACTGAGGGTCATTGTCCCCTTTCGTCCATCCTCCAAACAGCATTTCTGAGTCCTCAACTCTCAAGCCTAAGAATATATGTTGTGAGTCTAGAGAGAGCCTGAAGCCAGAGGATTAGTGGAATCAATTTCCCTTCTTCCTATAACTCCAAAAGAGAGCTTCCTCCATAAATCTTCATGCCTTTTCAATCTACTTAGCTCTCTCAAGCAGTGAGGTTGGTAATTTTAAGATTCTTTATTTGGGAAGAAGAGGTGATTAATCCATACTTTCTACACCCACAGCTGTTTCAAATATGGACCTCAGGAAAGTGATGGTCCAGGATGATTCATACAACTTATTATTCCTAAAATTATGAGCCTGGGATCATATACTGTGAGATAAGAACAAACTTTTAAAGTTAATGGATGCTTCTGAGTTCCCTACTTAGAATTGAGAATTGACACTGGGGACCTAATAGCAGAAACACCCTCCACTGAGTTAGCCATGTCAGAACCTCAGTGTCATCGTGGACTTTTTTCTCTCATTCACCTGACCCACACATAGCATAAACCACCAAGTGATCTCCATGCCACCCAAGTAATAACGGTCTTGAATCTGATTACTTCTGTCCACTATTTGTCTCCATCGTCTTCGTGTAGAGTGTAAACCACAGTCACCCAAGATTATTGCAATAGTGGTCTAACTCAAGGTCTCTTGCTTTCAGCCTTGCCTCTTATTCCTTTCTCTCCAATCAGTGTTTCCATTTTTCCACAAGCCTTTATGAAAAGCTAAATCAAGTCATGCTTCTCCGTGAAAACTCATTAATGGTTTCCTGATTGTCCTCCAGGTAATACTGAAACTCCTTAATGTGGCACACAAGGCTTTCCTGATCTGGCCGCCTTGTTTACCTCTCCGATCTCATTTCTTGCCACTCCTCTCTTTTGTAGATACTCCCTCCCCTCCCTAACCTGTCCCTTTGGTCCCTGCCACTCGTCCCTTACATACAAATGGATACTGCTCAAACTGTAGCACTTTCAGTTCTCGGAGGTGGAGGTTTTGTATTCTCTTTTTCCTCGAGACTGCTGCACCTGCCTCTGTTTAGAACATTTCTTGCACTACATCCACCTATCCTCCTCAACTCTTAAAGATACATTGTTTCATTTTAGACAGCTTCTTCCAGGAAACCTCCCCTGATGATTCCAGGACACTTATTTTTACCCCCAAGAGAGCTGTTATGATCTCCTCAGAATTCCCCATTTACTTGTTTGTTTTCACCAAAGCTTGTAGGCAGTGCCTAGTACAATTCCTGTTATACAGTTGACACTCAATACATAACTGTCAAATGAATTAATGCCTGAATGAGTGAATTCTATAACCCCATAAGGGGCCCATCAGTGCAAGATAAAGAACATAGATACAACTTGTTTTGAAAATGATTCAGATAAAGCTGCCTCCACAATGTATTTGTATCTGATGATTGGGTGTGTGCCTAAAAAATCCAACATGTGTTCAGTGACAGCTTTTACTGCAGAAGTGCAGGCACTGAGAGGCTGTGCAGTAGCCTTGCTGTCGCCATAGCAACCTAGCAGAGGGAAAGGCTGATGATTTAGTGTTCAGATGCCTCTTAGCTCTGTACTTTTGGAACCCAAGCCTGTTTTTCCACTGTTCTAAAAGGCAAGTTTTACCGATGATAATATCTATGCCGCCTTAATTTCATTCAAGTGTTTCTCATGTCATTAGAAGAAATGTCTTGTAACATTTGGATTATACCATCAAAGAGATATAGTCTAATACAGCATAATATGGTCTTCTTTCCCCTGCTTTAAAATAGTCTTATGCATCATTTTCATTTTTTACTTAAAGACTTACTTTATGGTCTTGTTTTATCACCTTTTGGCTTCTTTAAAAATTAATGTATTTCTGGCTTTTAGAAAATATCAATTGCTTTAGGATTTAACCTTGAAAGATTATAAATAATATATAATAATATATATAATAATATACATATAATTATATATATATGTATATATATCTCCTGGCAAAGCACAGGAGAGATAGGGTATTGTAGACTGGGAAGGAAGGTAATGTCTTCATATAATTATTCCCTCAAATCTGGGATAAGTTATTTGATTGTTTATGTGAAATTTGTAATTAAATTATTCCTACCTTTCTTATGCACAAAACTTTATATTTTCAGAACTCTTTCACATATATAATTTTATTTGAGCCTCACAAAAATCCCGTGAGGTACATGTGGCCAATCTCTGAGACCAGATAACTGAAAAAGCATAGATTTTTATTAATAGGAATCCCCTAGACTGCAAACTTCACAGAGAAGACAATACAAATGCACTGCTGAAAAGAAAACGCCTGCACCAAACAACCCAGACACATCACGGTCCCTCACATTCACTCTTCCTCGCATCTCACCTGTGTATGCAGGGGGCTTTCTTGGGCTCAATCAGGGCTGACAAAGCACCATCTCCTAATCCTATCAGCTGTGTGAGCAAGAGCTGCTGTCTCTCTCGGTGACCTAATGTTGGGTGATCTGCACAGCAACAAGGAGCAGCTGACGTGCTTCACAACACGTCACGAAGGAAAGAAACTGCATTCTGGGGCATCGTGAGATTTTTTTGTGTGTGTGGTGGGGTGGGGTGGAGACCCATATTTTTCTTACCAGGGAGAGAGCTGCCTGTTTTCCCATAAGAGCATGTGTGATTGATCAACCCTCCTCCTTTTTTTTTTGGAGACAGAGTCTCACTCTGTCGCCAGGCTGGAGTGCAGTGTGGTGCGATCTCAGGTCACTGCAACCTCCGCCTCCTGGGTTCAAGCTATTCTCCTGCCTTAGCCTCCTGAGTAGCTGGGACTACAGGCGCGCACCACCACACCAGCTAATTTTCGTTATTTTAAGTAGAGATGGGGGTTTCACCATGTTGGCCAGGATGGTCTCCATCTCCTGACCTCGTGATCTGCCCGCCTCGGCCTCCCAAAGTGCCAGGGTTACAGGCATTAGCCACCGTGCCCAGCCCAACCCTCGTCTTAATGTATGTGTGTTATCATTACTATAGGTTGAGGTACTTTGATGCTGTAAAACTGAAATGACTAGAATTGCACAAGATCACTCCCCCAGGAGGTGGCATAGAGGTGCTTGGGGCAGAGAGGGCAGTGGGTAACCTGAGGCAGGCCATGCTTGAACATTCATTGGGCTCAGAATGTGTCAATTATCTCTGCCCGACAAACGAGTGTTCAGTCAGAGTATTCTCTCAGTGAAGAACAGAAATTAAGGGCAAGTCCAGGGGAAGAGGCAGAGGTTGGGGGCTTGGAACGTCGAAGGATGGTAAGGGTCTAATCCTCTGATGCCTTATGGGAGAGCAGACATGAGATAGCCTCCCCCAAAATGGCTTTTTGTTTGTGGCCTTTGGTTCATCTTTGAAAATAGGGTAGGATATTTGTCAAAAACACAGGCACGGTGATTGCATTAAACAAAATGGGGACACATTGTTGGACAAGTAGGTGTACACTTATTAGGAAAATGAATCAGAATGATTGAAATTAAGACGCTCTGGAAAGTATGCGTGTAAAGGTTGCCATCTAAGTAGGGGAAACTGAGACTTGACATTTACCTAGTGAAATGCTTCATGTGATTAGACAATCTGTTGGTCTCACAGGTGTACAGAAAAGGCAAAGGATGTTATCTGTAAGACATGAAAAGGAAAGCCTAAATCCATTAGATGAATTCTGGGGCTAATAGAGAAGCACCTTCCTTCCCCAAGAAACCAGAAAGTGTGGGAAAAGCAGCTGAAAGTTGCCTGAACCCAGGAGGGCAGCTATAGAGAGAGGATGCTTCTCAGACATGCCAGACACAGAGCAGATACACAGGCTGGAGGCTCTGAGGGGTTCACTCAGCGTCCATAGCAGTCTAGGCTTAGAAAAAAAATTGTAATCTGGGTTCCTGGAAAGCAGAACAATGGTAGATTTGAGTTACATTAAAAACAATATGTTCTCCATAATGCACTTTATTTCCGTGATTTTATATTTTTTGCTTCCACTTTCTAGTAAACATCTTAAAAAATAACTTTGTCTTTATTTCTGCTGAGAAAATGAGAGCAGGTGCAAAAGAGGAAGATTTTGAGTGTCTCTTCTCAAAGAGCAAGAACACTATTGCCAAATGGAGCTGAGCACCCCCAGAAGCCAACCAACTACTATGATGGCAGCTACAGCAGGGAATGGTTGGGCTGTTGGTGTGGGGGTCACTTGTGCAGTTGTAGAGCTGAGGATAGTTTTGATTGCTGCTTTATTCCCACTTCCTAGGTTATTCCTGTGAACCACTGTCCTTTATACCTGAAATCTTGTGACCCTGTGAGTGAAGCTAGCCTTTGCTGTGTACTCCCAGCTCCTCTCTAACGCACTGCAGAAGAATTTGTAGGAAAATAAAACTAGAATTTGGGAATCTGGCCTATGTAGTTTCATCTGCCCATGTGTCCTTTTTAGCTACTTCTGCTTATCAAGAGAAAAAATATGCCTTTTTAAAATGATAACTATTTTTTTCTTAAAAAAGGATACTAAACCATGTTATAAAAATTTTAGAAAAGAAAAAAGATACTCATTATCTCATTGCCTTAACATCAATTATCCATATTCCTTCTGTTAGCAGTTTCATGTATTTACTTTCAGGCTTATCTACTGTGCATCAAAACCAGCATGTTAAAATAAGAATGAAATTCTAAGTGACATATGGCAAGTGAAGTTACTACTCCCTTCTGTCTTTTCTCAGATTATCAGGGACTGATCTGAGATACAGGGATCTCAGGCCTCGTTATCACTACTGACAAACAGCTGAGGCTGCTGCTGGAAGCCTAGAAGTTTCAGGATGGCTTCCTAGATATCTGGTCCTGGTGGAGACCGGACCCATCTGAAGCTTCAGAAAAAGTTGCTGGTGGGGAATTAGCAAAGCTAAGGCTGGAGAAATGACCTTAACTCAGAGGCTGGTAGAAAAGTACCTGTGCCCCTTTCTAATCAGAAGCCCAGCTACCAGCTTGCCATAATGTGAACCTAATTCAGGGAAGCACTGGAAAGTGAAATGAGTTTCCCAAGTCTGGAAAAAGATCTGTGATGAGAAAATGTAGTTTAATAAAGGACATGAATTCTTGAGTCTCATAGGCCTGAAATTGAGACTTTTTTTTTTTTTTTTTTTTTTTTTGCTCTGACAGTGCTACTCCAGTCGTTATTTAACCCCTGTAGGACTCAACATTCAGTATGTGCACATTAGCTAAAAAGGAAAGAAGAACCAGTTGCACTAGTTAATGTCTTTGGGCAAATTAACTTTTCTGTGCCTCATTTTCACACCTAGAAAATAAACTTAATAACAGTAATTAGTTCATAATACAGTTATAGGGATTAGATAAGAACAGACGCAAAGCCTAGCATTTATATCTGGCACATGGTTAGAGCTTAATAGATATCCTCTGTCCCTCAGGATCAAATGGCTCCAACCACCATTGCTGTGTCTTGCTTGCTTGTTTCACATTCACCTCATCCTAAAAAGTTTCATCTTAATTTTTATTAAAGGGAAGCAACAAGTTTTCTCTCGATGACTTATGGCATATAAAGGAGGACACTGAATTTCTCATTAGAAAAGATATCGCCAGGACTTTTCCTCCAGAAGGTAGAGTAGAAGGCATGATGAATGCACAGACACCTATCACTCATTCATTCATTCATTCATCCATCCATCACTTCTTACTTCATTCCTATTCTGAGCCATGCACTGCCTCAGCCACTAGTTCCGAAGTATTCAAAGATGAACAATGATTGCTGCCTCAAGTGTCCCAAGGTCTAATAGAGACACGGACATGACCATCAGCTGATAAACTATTCAGTGTGTTTGCATGAGATCTGGACACCCAGAGGGCTTGCCAGTATCTAAATTAGACTGGGGTCTGAGATGTTCAGGGGTGAGTTTTAAGATGAATTTTGAAGCATTGAATACATCCTATTACAATCTGGTTTCTTCAGAGTTCCTTTCTCTTTATTGTTCCTCTCCTCTCTTCCTCCTCTTCTTCTTCCTTTTTCTCCTCTTCCTCCTCCTTCTTTTTCTACTCTCTCTCTCTCCCCTTTTTTCCCTACTTTGAGATACTTCTGCCACCATCCAGGCCCCAAGGATTGATGCGGAGGAAAACAGCTTTTGGGCTTCCCCTTGAATCTTTACTGCCTGGATGTAGCCTTCTAGAAGAAAGGGATTTTTCTCAAATCTTGATCACCTAGGACAGCATCAAGACAATACCTGGTGTTTTGTTAATTAGCAATAGTTGACATTTTAAGAACACCATGTTATACTGCCACCTATGGATTTGTTCATGAAATTTTCTTTTGACAGGTAAAGTCTCTTGGCCTGAAACGTAATAAGGGTTAATAATGCCTTTATTCTAACTCTCAGGGCAATTTCAGAAAACTTTCAAAATATACGGCTATACGAAACTGGATGTCAATAAATGGAACATTATTTGGTGATTGTGAAATAATGAGCAGGTGCTTTGATAGACAATGGTTCCAAACTCCTTTCTTCTGTTTACCTGCTGAACCACTTTAGGCAAGCTAGGTAACATCTCTGTATCTTGGTATTCTTATTTGTAAAATACATGCGTGGTTCTACTTCATAGGTCTATTTTGAGGATTAAATTCTATAACACTTGTAATAAGCCCAGCATAGTCCCTTGTACAAACTGGGGATTTAACAATAGATTTCTTGGTCTCCTTTCTTCTCCCCTTCCTCAATTCACAATGACCCAGAGGAGGATAAACTATGTAATTCCATTTTAGCTGAACAGTCAGGTAAATCTCTCTAAAACAATAATGATAAATGATGTTCATATGGTCACTACATTATGTATTCCTAGGCATCTATTTTATTTTTTAAAAAAATACTAATCTTTATATTTTTGAGCAGTTTTAGGTTTACAAAAAAAATTAAACAAAAGGTATAGAGAGTTCCCATATATCCCCTTACTGAGATCTATCCCAATCTACCTGATTAGTTAGGTATAATTATACTATGGCTTTTGAAGAAGGTGTAAATAAGTGCCCATCAAATGGATCTATATCTCCCATCTTCCCCTGCCCTTTGCCTGCCTATTACCTTTGGATTTGCCTCCAAGGTCTTCTCTGTCTCCCATGGTGGATTCAATGCCAAGACTCCTAGAAGTTTCCCAAAAGTCTTAACAGCACTGCCTCTCCTATGACCCGAAGCTGAGCATGGTGGGAAAACCCCACAACCCTGTGGATGAATGACACTGCATGCTCTTGCTTTTCACCTGCAGTGGGCCTCAGTGCTGCCTGGCAATTATTTTGGGCTTCTAGTGCATGTTCTCTCCTATTCTCCACAATGTCTATTTTAAATCTCCTCCATACTTCAAATCTACCAGCCTACCACCCCTGCCCTCATGTTGTACAGATGGCCATTTCTCCTGATTGACAGACAAAAATAGGAGGTATTAAGAGAACTCTCTCAATCTCCTGCCTCCAAACCTATAAATTCACCTGCCTCCACCCCATCCTTCCCATTTCTGGTTCTTTAGGATGGAAGTTGTGTTTCTTCCTATACAAGAAAAATTCATTTACCTGAACTCTGGATCCCATTCTTTCCCATCTCTTAAGGCATATTATCCTATCAGTTAGTCTCTCATAGGATTATTGAGAGTATCAGAGGAGTTAATAACCATAAAGAACATGGAAGAGCACCCTGCACACACTAAGCACTCAATGAACGTTAGCTATTTTTTTTTATAACTTTAATCCATTTTTTTTACTGGACATTTCACATCAGCATTTAAACATGCCAAAAACTTTTCCAGTGAAATAAATGACCATCCAAAGCTCTCATATATTTCTAGTACAACCTGATTTCTTATCCCCATTCATCACCAAACGTCTGAAAAAGTTACTTGTCTAGAGTATATGTCTCACACCTCCCTGCTCCTTGAACCAATCCCTACTCCACTCATGTACTCACAGCTCTACCAAATAGCTCTTGCTCAAAGTCACAAATTCTTCCATTTGGTTTAATCTGATGGCTAGTTTTGATCTTAATCTTGGCTTCTCATCAGCCTTTGCATAGTGAAATACTCACACATTTTTGAACAGCACTTTCGTTTTTTCTGGAACATTGCCCTCCTGATCTTCCCCTACTTCTTGGTATCCTTTTAGCTCATTTCTTAAATGTTGCTTTTGCTCACTTTCAAGCCCTCACCCTTTTATTCTTTCATCCATCCTTCCCTCTTGGGGCAATATCTTTCTTTCCAATTGCTTCAATTGCTATTTATAGGCAGATCTTATAGAAATTATATAACTGCTTACCTCTATTCCATGATTATCCCATAGTTAATTTGGATATCTCAACTTTTATATCTCACAGGGTCCACAAACTCACTACATTCCAAATTGAATTCATCATACTTCCTCTAAAAGCTGATTTTACTTCTGTGTTCCCTAAGTTGATAAATGATATCATCATGAAGACCCTGATACCTGGGTGACATTCTTAACTTTTCTGTCTCCCCTTAACCATTACAACTAATTGGAACCTAAGTCCTATCTGTTCTACTTCCTAATTATCTTTAAAATGTGTTCATTTCTCTACCACCTCTTCCTGCCTAGATTTCTAACCTGTCCCCCACACTTGTCCCGTTCAGTTCATTTTTGAACAGTGGCCACAATAGTCTCTTTAAAGTGCAGATCTGATCATTCCTTCCCCATCCTACCTCTCTAGCCTCAAATGAAATCTTTCAATGCTCACTACCAGTCTCAAGATAAACTTCATCCACTAATGCATAGCTTACAAGATCCTTCATGGTTTAATACTTGCATTCCACCTTTGACTTTCACAAATGTTCCCTCTACCTTGAACACACCTCCCAATCTTCAACCTCCATCTCCCAGCACCATCCAGTTCCTTTTGCCTTTCGGGTATATTCACTGGATAATTTGATTTGCCAGAGTCATGGCATTTGCTCCTGTCTTGAGTGTGAAATAGGATAAAATGATTTTCGGCTTTGAAAATACTTTTTAGGGAACTATAATGGAAAGATAAAGTTACATTAAAGCTATGATGAACATAGAAGCTGTGTTTGCTTTTGGGCTTGTAACATGAGTTGAATAGCAATTCAAAAGAATTTTTAAGTGACCAAGTGAAATAATGACTTCCAAATTGGTATAACTTGAAAGGCTCCTGCCAAAGAAAATACATACATTTCATCCTATGTATTATAAAATATTAATCTTAGCTTCATTATTTTAGTGGACTCATTTCTCTTGAGTGAGGATTCAAAGAATACTCTTTGAAAAAGTATCCCCATGATTCCTTGTTATAGTTTTTCCTCCTGCTTTCTTCTACCACTTATTGGATTTTTAGTATTAAAATATAAAACAATTCTAAGTAAGAATTTATTTTACAAGACACTGTCATTTATATTTTTCACATATTCATATAGTTGCGTTGCTGTATTTTTCTTGTTATAACAAACTCAGGATAATGTGTAGTTTCAAATTTATATATGATCTAGGCCAGGCATGGTGGCTCACGCCTGTAATCCCAGCACTTTGGGAGGCCGAGGTGGGCAGATCATTTGAGGTCAGGAGTTTGAGACCAGCCTGGCCAACATGGGGAAACCCCATCTCTACTAAAAATATAAAAAATTAGCCAGGCATGGTGACATGTGCCTGTAATCTCAGCTACTCTGGAGGCTGAGGCAGGAGAATCTCTTGAACCCAGGAAGCGGAGGTTGCAGTGAGATGAGATCATGCCACTGCACTCCAGACTGGACAACAGAGCGAGACTCCGTCTCAAAAAAAAAAAATTACACACCATCTAGGTAGACCTATTTTTAAACTTGAAAATGGTTACTTTGGCAAGAGAGTATTAGAAAACTTCATACTGCAAACCTGCTTTAAATATACTTTGAGAGTAGCCAATTTCCTAATGCTTGAGACACTAAGTATAGAACCGTAAGTTTGTTAAAACCAATGTGCTTATATTTCCCTTAGTGAACACCTGGAATTTTTGCATATATTTTTTTCTGTGTACACTAATGTCAGCAGTCCTCTCTGCAGAGTTCTAAATTCAGAAATACCTCTATAGGAATGGAAATGTTGAGTATGGGGAATAAATATAGAATTAAGAATCTTCTGTTTGTCATTTTTCTCTTTTAATTATGTAATGTGTATCTGAAAATATTATTTTAAAATGTGAAGATTATTCGTTGCTAAAAACCAAGAAATGAAGCAAACAATAATTGGGCAGGTTTCCTAATGCTCACTTAAGAATTGCCTTACAGACTTACGCTTTCACTAATTGTAAATCCTACCCCTTGAATTCAGGCTTTTTATACATAAGTGATGTTATTTATTCAACAAATATTAATTGAGCCCTTGCTGTGTACCAAGAACTCTGGTGAATGTTGGGAGACATTTAAGTACTTTACCTTGGTAGTACAGATAGGTGTGATGTCTTATTTTGGAATAAACAATGTTTGAACTGCTATATGGCCATGGAGAATAAAGGTAGAATAATGAGCTTCACCCAAATACTATTATTTATTTTAAATATTAAAATAAAATATTATTTTGACACTTAAGGTAAACCCATGACTCATTTAATATTAATATAGAGAAATTATATTTCTAGCTTTTAACTATATTTTAAGATAAACCAAGAATAAAAACACATAAAGACATGGCAAAAGAATCCTATTTATTAATACAGGACAAGATACAGGTGTATCTTTTTCTTTATAATTAAGAAATACGGTTAAATGAAAATTAAGCATCTCTTTTTTTCTCCCTTGGTTGAATCCTTTGAATATTTTCCACAGAGTACTGCTGTTTTTATAAACATTAAAAACTAAGTAGACGTACAAACTTTTCTTAACGGTAGAAAATGTACTCATTTCTTCACTTCATTTTGCCACAGTGGCTCTATTATTGCCCTTTATTGTAGACCAGTCACTGTCCCATAATTTAAAAATATAGCAAAAGATCATTTACAGAGGAGGTTTGAGCAGAAAATTCTAAGTTTCTTTTTCCCTTCCTTTTAAATCAGAAAGAATATGACACCCCTTTAACACCAAGGTTTTCTGGTAGTCTTTTGCCCAAAGGAAATTTGTTTGTTCTATGGAGCTTTAATTTAAAAAGGCTGACAGCAGGTCTGTAGTTATATACTTCTGGCATTGGGCCTTCCATAGAAATGCACATTAGATATTCAACTCCTTTCTTAAGCATTCTATTCCTGTAACCTGACTTCATCCTTTTCTTTCCACTGTTGCCACTGAAACTGGAAATGACTGCAGAATACAAATCATATGATAAATATTTGGGAATTTGTCTTTGTAGTTTTTCAGAATCACTGCCAAACTCCTTGCCTAGAGAGCTGTGTGAGGCTTTTCAATCTGAAACCTTTGAGCAATCCCCTTGTCTAGCCAACTGGGAAGCAACCACATGATTAAATTGTAGCAGCCCTTCAAAGTGTTTAATAAACATTTCATGTTCTTTGACTCCATATTTTTCTAAGGGTACTCATTTGTTGGCCATATATTTATACTCAATAATTTCAAACACTGGGATGCATCTTCTTTATGGAGATGCTCAAAGGTGGTGCACATGATTTGAATAGCATTAGCATAAATACTCTTTTCCTAAAATTTTTATCACAATACTGTCCTCCAATTAGTCTGATCCTACTGAAAGACGCTATCTGTGGGTTTCTTTCTTCATTCACCAGTAAGCTACTAAGTGCACCATACAAGGTCCCTTTCTTGATCCTCTTAAAGGTACTGTAGCAAACACATTGTCCTTCTGGAAGACAGTGCCAGATCTAATATCTTAACTATGAGTAGGATGGGTAGGACAAGTTTTAGGTTAATTAAGCATGTTCAGGTGGCTCTGGATTCTCACTTTTAGGCCTTTTGTGATTTTCTAACTGACTACTTTTAAGTTGAGGCACTAATATATATAAAGGAGGAAATATATAAAGGAGGGTTTTGCCTGTCCTATTTTTCTGCTATAATGAATGCATTCCATCTGCTTCCTTTGGTGTTGTTAAAGTTTCTTCTACAAACTTCTCAATTCACGAAGACAAACTGGGGATGTTCAATATAAGTTATAAGGAGAAATAAATGTGGCAAAAATGTAAACAAAGCCAGTGTTTTAAATGTGTTCATAGTTGGTAGCTCTAGAAATGATGACTAAGACAAGGTATGTGAATGAAGGACCTTTCCTGCTTGAGTAGGTCAGAAGCTTCTCTCTTCATTTAGATATTGGGGCCAATGCTCTCATCCATTAAGCCAATATGCTTGTTATTTACATCCACGCTAAGCTCTGAGACTCTGTTAATAATTATATTCATGGCCGGGCATGGTGGCTCATGCCTGTAATCTCAGCACTTTAGAAGGCCAAGGTGGGCAGATCACCTGAGGTCAGGAGTTTGAGACTAGCTTGACCAACAGGGTGAAACCCCATCTCTATGAAAAATACAAAAATTAGCTGGGCGTGGTGGCGCACGCCTGTAATCCCAGCTACCCAGGAGACTGAGGCAGGAGAATCGCTTGAACCGGAAAGGCGGAGGTTGCAGTGAGCAGAGATTGCGCCACACTGCACTCAAGCCTGGGAGACAGAGCGAGACTCTGTCTAAAAAAAAAAAAAAGAAAGAAAACAACAACAACAACAAAAACCTTCTGCATTCACCTGCTTGGCCTCTTTAAAACTCAATAATTTATCATTTTTAAAAGCGATCTCACTCACGTAGAACTTACATATCATTTCAAGGACATTAGCATTTGTGGTTTTGGACCCTTGTGTTTTCCAATAACGATGAAAAAGAACTGGGCTTGCTGAACAGTAGCCATTAGAAGATGTGTGATGACTTTTCCAGTAATGTGGCTCAGCTTACATTTACTTTCAGAAAGACAGTCTTGCTCCAATTCCATTCTAAGATGAGCTTCTAGTGTGGCAATGTGAGAAAATTAGCCAAAGGGAATTTCTGGTTTAGCCAATGTGTAGGCAATATCAAACAATTTGACAATCTGATGCTCCTTCTTGGCCTCAGCACCTACAAAACTTCTATTCATGATGATCAAATTGAAGTTCTCCAGTGTTGCAGGGGTAGGGAATTTTCAAAGCTGATGGTTTTTTGTTGCATTTCACTGCCTAAATGTTTATTTACATTGTTCATTTTTAATGAGAAGCCCATGATGCCATTGACAAAAGCATTATATTTCACATTGGTCCAATTTGAAGTTTTTCTTTTGTACATAGAGAACAATAAATTTTACTCATCACAACTCCCTCACCACATTCATAAGAGCACTTCGATTCTGCCTGCCATTTAAAACTCTCCCACACTAAGAACAATTCGGTTGTTCCCTTCTACTACTGTTTTTCCACTTAGTCTTTTTGTGTGCCTTTCCCCCCAAATCTTATAGGTCTTTTGCAGTTTTCTGTAAATAGGCACACTTTAATGAATTGAGTATTAGTAGGGGAAAATATATATTTACTATTATTAATTAGTTTTAGAAATAGAGGTAGGTATTTTTGTAAAATTGTTGCTTAAGGCAGTTTTTTTAATTTATTGACCAGATCCTAAGTAAATTTATTATGTGCAAATATAAATGTTTCATAAAAAAGAACAAAAATATTTGCCTTTATATCAACCTTAACATTTATGAGTCAAGCAGCCAATTAGCCAAATAGCACTAATGAAATGACTCTAAAATGTTTCTAATTTTGAGCCATCTTCTGACAGTGTCTATTTAGCTTAATTTATTTTAATAGGAAATATCTAGAAAGACATCTTTCCACATTGATTTCAAATTTAAAATAAAACTAGAACCATAGTTTTTGTTTATAAATCAAAAGTAAAAGTCCTTTTACTTGTTAACCTAGGAAGGAAGTTGGTTCACAGCTATTCATAAGTTCTTTAAATTGTTTACATTTACAGTTTTAACCAATGGCTTCCATCAGTACTATGTTGATGAGTTACAAGTTATTTTAACATTTATTTCATTATTTATACATATTGGAGAGTTAAGTTTAAACTTTTGAACTGTGTATTTACGTTAGTATTGTATCTTATCTCACATAATAAAAATTGGAGTTCACGGCTGTTGTCTGATATCTTAATATTCACACTGGCCATTTTTCAAAGCTAAGGTTTATTTTCTGTGGCTCACATGAAAATATATTTCCAAGTATAGTGTAGCTAGCCTGCCTGTTTACCAGATTACTATCTATCCAAACATAGGGAAACCTTTAATTCAGGCTAAGGAAAAGAATAAAGTGGTTAACAAGAGAATATGGGAGCTGAAAGAAGTAAATGGCAATATTCTAAATAAAAAACAAACACATCTATTAATTGATACTATTTTCTACTCATTTGACAATTATAAATAAATATTTTTGACATTTCTCTTTGACTTTACTGTCTACATTATTTCTCACTAAGCAAATATTTATTGGGTATTTATTCTGACTCTGGTACCTTTTTTTACTTATGACAAATAAAAAGGAGGTCCTCATTCCACAGTGAGTGGAGCTGGAAAATACATGAATTGCTGAATATTATCCAAAAAGATTTTGGAAACATGAATTTGTCCACCTACAAATCCATAGTTGCTTACTCTGGAAACAGTAAGAAATTCTCAGTGTCATACCCAAGAATTATAAGATAAGCAGGAGAAGGTTGAGGCCACAGTGATTAAAAGGAACAAGGGAAACTAAAATGATCAAAAAGAAGAGAGGTCCTGAGAAGTCTAAAATTGTAAGGATTCAAATCTGGAAAGGCAAAGGCTGAATAGATTTTGGACAGAAGTGTGTGCACCATACAGTGTGTAAATACAGTAATCTCACACTTGCCCACTCAGCAAATGCTGGAATATGAGCATGAGAGAGTGCCTTCTGACTCCTGAGAAACTTAAGATGAAGTCTGTGGTCTCCAAAGTTCAGAGAAGCTCCCTGTCAGGGTGAGGAGCAGCTAAAGAAACTATTGGACATGTAAAAGAAATGCTAGGATTGAACTTTGTAAATAAAAAAATTATGATGTTTAATATGTAGAATGATACCTGTAACCTCATTTAGCTTCTAACTGGAGATACCTAGTGTCATCTATGTAAATGCAATGAGAATGAGAGATCCATTATGCAGGCTTAGACAGGGAGGTCCCTCTTTCATTCACAGGGTATTGTAGCAGAGTGCAGTTTGCATGTGCCTGGACCACACAGAATACTTTTAACTCAACAAAATGGAGAAATGGCTTTAAAAAGTGCTCAGCAAAGGAAATGCAGATTGAAGTTAATGCCAATAGTGCAAGAAGAAGCAAACCAGAAAATTATGGAGCTGCCTCTTTACCCAGTATGAACTCTTCATTAGCAAGATTATCAAGTAGAAACAATGGAGAATAAGCCACATGTATTAAATATTAAGGGTGTGCACTCAACAGTTCTGTTATTATAGAGATGTGTGATCAAAGAAGTTGGTAGAGCACCGGTCTAGGGTCACATAACATGAAATATCAACATGCATGTTTACCAACTTTATTATCCCAAGAAATATTTAAAATTGACATCTTCTGTACCTCTGTTAGGTTCTCTTTCCTTCAGTGCTTTTAACTTCGTTCTCATGCTTACTGTGGAATTTAGATCTCCAGCTTGTCCAAGCCGAGGTCTTTTATTTTCAAATCTCACCTGGGTGCTGTTATCCCAAACCCAAACTATATTTCAAATTATATGTCATTTTTTAAATTCTCCCCCAATTAGCTCATCATCCCAAATTTATTCACGTTACCATTATTCCTTTAGGAAGTGAGACAGAGAATAGCATAGACGTTAAGACCATTGGATCTAGACTGCCTAAATTAAAATTTCTGCTCAGCTGTGACTTTGGAAAATTTACATTTCCTCCATGAATTTTAGTTTTCTTATAAAATGGGGGCACTATTGTTACTTACATCAATAAATGCAACCTGAAACTTGGGAAAATCCAGTAAAAGCACACAAAACACTGCACAGAGCAAATGTTCAAAATAATTAGCTATTGTTACTTTTTCATCAGTGATCAAAACCCTGGGGTCATTTTTGATCATCTCATCCATACTTTTTTACCTGCTGTTTCCAGTAAGTCACCAGGTCCTCTCTGCTCCTCTCAAAAACTACTCCTGGTCTAGTCCCATGGCCACTGCTCTAGTCCCAGGGCCACCGCCCACTCATCTTTCCAATGTAGGCTAAAGCCAAGAATCTCTGACATGGTTCTCTGCAGACTCTCCCAGACTCTAACCTATTTCCACACTGGACCATATGAATCTAATATTAGTGTAGGATTTATCTTGTAGACCCTCTCCTCAAAAATTTTCATGGGTTCTATAGTATCTATCAGGACATAATGTAAACCATGCCTTGGGCTTCAATAGCTTTTCAAAACTGGCTTTCTTTTACAAACTTTCTTAGTTATTCCAGCTTGCCTTCTGTTGCACTTTTCTGAACTAGAGTATAGGTTCCACAAAATTTAGCGTTCACTCTCCATTTATTTTCAAATTATATGTTTGTCTTTTATTCCCAACCAGATCATGAACCTGAAGGCAAAGAAAGTATATGTCTCACTTTCTTTTTGTTCTCCCTAAGACCTGGCCCCAAACACAGTAAACATATTGTAGATGCACACCGTTGATCAATTGATTAAGACATTTTATGATGTCACAAAGTCATGAATGATATTTAAATGGGTCATTAAGAGAAACCTGGATCCTAAGATATACTCTTGATTTTTGAGGTGGAAATCAGGAAGATAGCTACTTCTTTCTTCAATATGATGTTTAGTTTAATGCCATTGTCAGAGATTCTACAAATATCGAGTGAATTATATCAAGCACAAGAAACATAAAGAGACATAAAACATAGGCTCTCTCAGTCATATCTTATGTGTGTGGAAGGGTCAGTTTAATAAAAATACATACATATAGATAGATAGATAGATAGATAGATAGATAGATAGATAGGTTGATAGATACCAATAGAATAAAGGCAGCAGTAGGACTGATTTTGATCAGGACAATAAAAGATACAATGGGTCAATACAAGATAGTTTCTGGGTCAGAATTCACATATTTCCTAGGTAATATCTTTCATTTTTATCTCATAACTTGCATAAATATTCCAATTTTGGTTAGTCAGTGCAGTGTGTATAATGGTAATGAATCAATTAGGCTTTGGAAACTGGTCGGTAAGTGCATATTTTTGAAAAAATAAATCATAGTTAACATACAACCATGCCAATATTTGATAGAAGTGGCATTTTTTATTTCACAATGAAAATATTTCTGGTGGTACTTTATTATTCCTTTTAGTCTGTCCTTACCCCTAGTACATTTTTTAAAATGTTCTCTTTTTTTTATTTTCTAATTTTCTAATAATCTATTTGACCCTAACCTGTATTTTACAGTGATTTTACTCCTTTTGCCCACAAAAAACATGCCAGTGGTATTTTTTGGCTTTGCTTATTGTTTCTGATGCTATTTCATACTAAACAAGTTACAGGTTGCCTATACTTCTGATTTAAAATTTAAATCAGTGTTAAAACTTAAAAGTATTGTGCAACAGCAAGAACCATAGGTTCAGCTTACTGTATATGTCCAATTAGTGTTGCTATTACTATTAACAGGACTAATACAAATATGGTATGATCATTTGATACATTAAGCTAAATAAACAGGTAATGACTAATTTTGCACAATGCTAATTATGATAATTTCTGGCTTCCGTAAATCACATACAATGTATTTAGGAAACAAGAAAAAAATTGAAAGTTTAAGTAAATGAGTAAGATTTATATAATGGCTCCAATTGAGAGGAAAAAAAGGTCACAAAAGAAGTACGTACTGATTAATGGCCCATGACATGATTTCTCAAAGTGTGTTGCCAGAAACTCAGTCCCGTAACATGCTTGGAGAAACAAACGTGCTCTATTATGTGGGGGAGGGTGTAGGTCATTTTATGAGGTGGGGAAGAATGAGCCTGGGATATATAGAAGAATGAGAGTGTTTTTAAATGAATAAACACACAAATAAATAAATGGAACAAAAACAACAAGAAAAGACTAAGAAATGCTCTATACCATATGGCTGAATTCAGATTAAGCTAGTAAGGGCCCTAAGAAATCCTCCAGTAGAGACCAATTTGACTACATTTAACTCAGTATTTATCTAACTCATTTAACCACAAAGCTACTTTTTTTTCTCAGAAAATGTAACACCTGGCAGTCCCAGTGTTAGAAGAAACACACTTTGAGAAAAGCAGGTGTTGTTTAAGTACTAAAGAGATTAGAAGAGGGAGAGTCCACTTGCAATTGGAAAAAACCATTCTGAAGAAGGAAAAATTTGAGTGAGACCTTGAAGCTTGAAGAAAGATGAGCAGGTGAGGCATCCCAAACAGGGAACACTGTGACCAAAAACATAGAAAAGAGAATACTGGGTGTTGGGAGGAATGGTTTGGAAGAACCTGCTAGGGAAGTAGAAGGTTCCTGGAGGGCAGAAGAACCATTCTGATAATAAAACCCTCCTTCTGGGGAAGCAGAAAGTTCCTATAGGGCATAAATGGGGAAATGGGGCTTTAACACTGTGAAATCCATGCCACCAGTGAAGTGATTAGCAAATGATATATTCTAATTTCCCTTCATTGATATCCTTTTTTAAATGCTTATTTGATCAGGAAAGTTATTGGTTAATTAACACTTGAATGGTCTAGGCCAATGCTGTCCAACAGAAATGTAATGAGCCAACTATAAGTCTATAATATAATATACAATTCACTTTTAAACTTCCTACCAGTAACATCAAAAAAGTAAAAAGCAACAAGTAAAATTAATTTAACAATGTATTTTATTTAACTTAATATATTAAAAATATTATTTCGGTATGTAATCAATCTAAAAATTAAAATTAGTTGGCTTTTTTCGGCCAAGCCTTCAACCTCCAGTTTGTATTTTACACTTACAACACATCTCAGTTTAGGCTAGCCATAATTCAAGTGCTTGATAACCGTGTGCCTCATACTACCACATTGGACAGCACAGGCCTACCAGTTAGCATAAATCAGCTGGCTAAAGCAGAGTTGATTTGGGTAGTTTTCTAATAGCTTTCACCATGATCAAAAGTTTTAAATTATTTAAAATTAAGTGGGTAAGGCATACTTGCTTTGCCAGTGTCTGAAATTTATGTTTCCATTTTTTTGGTTGGATTAAAAATAGGCAAATTATAGGGTAAAATTGAAAAGCTTCACTTTTGACTTCAAATCAGCTAATTAATTTAAATGAATGACCATGAAGCTCTCTTTGGCCTGTTAATGAGTTAACGGTCAGTGCATTTGTGACATTGAAACAAGAAGGCTCTATTGCAGATTTCAGTTGACTGGTAACCATGTACATGTTCTAAGAAACTATTTTTTAGATCTTTAAAATTTTAAATGATTCCTCCTGCTGGTACAGTCTCTTCACACTTCATCACATTTCTAAATAAGCAATCATATAACAAGTGAAGATTTCATGTCCTGAAGGCATTATACCAATACTTACCAAATGCTTCTATTTAAAATACAAAGCAGTTTTATTCACACTTCCCATTTTTGAATCCACTAAGGCCATTTTGGGAAAGGAGAAACTAGAAGCCTGCTGTTCAGTTTTTGTTTTCTACAACTTTTCTTTACTGAGAGCTTGCACGTTTCTTGTTAAGTTTCCAAAGCATATTTAATATACATTAGAATCTGAGTAAATATGGCACATTCTGTAAATGGACGCTGCGGAAAATTGCTGCTTTCAGATGGAAGAGAACACCATGGCAACTGCTGTGCTTCTGAGTAGGAAGCTCTACTTGACCAACGTGGATGTGGATTAGGAATGGAAAATATCCAACAACACAACATATTCTTTGAAAGTTCATGGCTTTATTCCTGAGTTTCTGAACCTTGACACTATTAACTTATTGGGCTGGATAATTCTTGTAGTAGGGGCTGTCCTTTGCATTGTAGGATGTTTAGCAGCTTCTCCAGCCTCCACCCACTAGATGCCAGTAGCAGCTCCCCTTACCTCCGACCCAGGTCATTACAAATAAAAAACGTCTCCCAGACATTGCCAGACATCTCCTAGGAGACAAGATCATCCTCAATTGAGAACCACTGCTCATGCCTGTAATCCCAGAACTTTGGCAGGCCAAGGCGGGAGGATCACTTGAGGTCAGGAGTTTGAGACCAACCTGGCTAACATGGTGAAACCCTGTCTCTACTAATAATACAAAAATTAGCCAGGCATGGTGATGCATGCCTGTAATCCTTGCTATTTGGGAGACCAAGGCTTGATCACTTGCATGCTAGTGGTGGGGGTTGGCAGAGGTTGCAGTGAATGGAAATCACACCATTGCACGCCAGCCTAGGCAACAGAGACTCCATTTCAGAAAAAAAAGAAATCTGGAAAATATATATTTAAAATTATAGTAAGAGCTTTAATCTCAGAGTACAAATGTATTAATAATAAACTATACTACATTTATTTTTTAAAAGAACTTATAGCCTTAGGAAAATGTATTACATTCATATGAGATTCTCTTGTATCCCACCTTCTCCATCTTAATGGTCTTGTTTTAGCTTATCCTCTAATTTAAATATCCCATCTGATTTTTACATGGAATTGGCATACCATAATAAAATGCCAACTTTCATACAAAATTAATTATTACATACAACAGAGTGAAAAGATGTAGCAGCTTGAACTAACTTAGATATATTTCAAGGATGTTTACTAAAATTATTGTTATAACTATTGTTATTATTATTTCCTTTTTTTGAGACAGAGTCTGGCTCTGTCGCCCAGGCTGGAGTGCAGTGGTGTGATCTCGGCTCGCTGAAACCTCCACCTCCCGGGTTCAGGCCATTCTCCTGCCTCAGCCTCCCGAGTAGCTGGGACTACAGGTGCCCACCACCACGCCTGGCTAATTTTTTGTATTTTTAGTAGAGACGGGGTTTCACCGTGTTAGCCAGGATGGTCTCGATCTCCTCGTGATCCGCCCACCTCGGCCTCCTAAAGTGCTGGGATTACCAATGTGAGCCACCGTGCCTGGCCCCTACTAAAATTATTTTTATAATGACTGTACTCCCTAGAAATAAACAAGAATATTAAAGCACCATTGCCATCAATTTGGTATTTTTCAGTAGTGCCACAAAAAAAAAAAAAAAGACGCAGTAATTTGTGTTTTAAATAGTATCTAAAACCTCTCCTACCACATAAAATACTGTGCACAAATAAAATGCTTCAAAGCAAATTTTACATTTCTTGTTTTTTATTGTTCTGTTGTTGGTGGTTTTTAGAGACAGATTCTTGCTCTGTTGCCCAGAGTGCAGTGGCATGATCACAGTTCATTTCAGCCTTGACCTCCTGGTCTCAAGCAATCCTCCCACCTCAGCAACCCAAAGTGTTGGGATTACAGGCTTTTTTGTTGTTGTTGTTTATGTGTTTTGTTTTTTAAAACCAGACCAGATTTTAAAAACCTTAGCCCAGCCTATTGTCATATGAAAAATTTGAACAGTTTAAGTAGAAGCATATTCCATATTTTAAAGCTTATTAGCTTATTTTAAAATGACAGAAGTCAAGTTCATTCTGTATGTTTTACTGCTTCCTGGGCAACTCTTAGAGCTGGCGTGACACCACCACAAAGCTTGTAATTACAGGAGGCTAATGGACTTTTTGGCAAAAAAGTAGAGTCTTGTCATATTTTCCTTTAAATTAAGCAAACACAAGTCACAAGTATTCAAGTTTAGAATAAGGGAATAAGGGAGGGAGGGGGGAAGGAAGAAGAGGCAGAGGGGGAGAGGGGGAGAGAGAGAAAGGGGAGAGAGAGAGAGAGAGAGAGAGAGAGAGAGACTTTTAATAGTGTAGGCATTTCCAGTTAAGGCCTGAGATTTAAAGTGAAATGCGAGGTGTAGATTTGCTGTCTCCTTGGTTCTCACATCTTACTGAACCATTTTGTTGCTAGGGTTTTAAGATCCAACTATTTCTACATTAAGATTCTAATTATACACCAACAACTTCATCTGGTATTTTAAAAAAATTGACCTGTTCTGATGCTAGAAGGAAACTGGCTAGATAACTTAGTAGGCAATTTAAAATATTTCAAAGGTAATTTAACTATATTACTATGACTTGCTTTCCTTAAAACCTAAACCAACACGTAATATGATTCTTCCACCTTTGTCTGTCTGTATGTATGTGTGCTATGGAGAGTAGGGGGTAAGGAATGATTTTGAGGGGATGTTGCCACACAATTTTCCAACAAGAAAAATGAAACCTGAAAACATATTATTCATGGTATTACTAAAAATAGCAAAATAGTATCCTGCTATTTCAGATCGTTGCTGTCAAAGATAAACACATTTCAGAGCATCTCAGGGTGAACACTGGATGGCAAATGTTTTATTTTCAAACTTGACAGTCCATCAAACGAGTCTCAGTGAAAAAGATTGGGCTAGTAATTCAAGCTTAATAACTTATAACTTAAAATTCCTCTTAATTTGTATGATGAATATTTTATGAAAATTAGTGAACACAAGTATTTAATTCAATCATGTTAAATTTTACATACAAATAGATTGAAATTCATTCACATGTCAAATTTTTAAGTGCCTATGAAAGGGGAGACATTGAAAGCAGCAAAAATTTTACTAGACTGAAAATTTAGGTTTATTTCTCTGACACTGAATTACTTTAAAAAGCAACTGATCAGCTGGGCGTGGCGGCTCACGCCTGTAATCCCAGCACTTTGGGAGGCTGAGGCGGGTGGATCACGAGGTCAGGAGAACGAGACCATCCTGGCTAACACGGTGAAACCCCGTCTCTACTAAAAATACAAAAAATTAGCTGGGCGTGGTGGCGGGCACCTGTAGTCCCAGCTACTCGGGAGGCTGAGGCAGGAGAATGGCGTGAGCCCAGGAGGCGGAGCTTGCAGTGAGCCGAGATCACGCCACTGCACTCCAGCCTGGGCGACAGAGTGAGACTCCGTCAAAAAAAAAAAAAAAAAGCAACTGATCTATGAGTTTGAAGATATTTGTTGTCTCTGTCACAAATACTTGTAAAATCTGACTGAATAGATTACATGTATGAGGTATTATAATATAAAACATATCAACGTGTTGAAGTTTAGCTGGTAAAGCATCTTTTTGTCATTTCTGATTTAATCCTATGTCAGGTTTGGTTCAAACACTATATGTTTTAATATCTGGAGTGCAAGTAAGAAAAATGTAAATTCACTTATACCAATTAAATGCTTCTTTGGGTTGATTCTTTCCTTTCCCCACGTCTCTTCTCCAACTTGTCCAAGGAAAATTTGATGCAGCCAGAGGCTATTTCATAATAGAGAAGAATGTGTTCATTGATTTTATAATTCCCATACAATGAACATTTATTTGTGAGTTTAAATAAATGTTTATTCCTTGATTACAATTGTCTTTGTTCAAGCGATATTGACATAACATGGATCCTAGCTACCTATGTAAAATAAAAAATCCATACATGTGTGAGCAATCGAGGCACTTTAATCTTTCAAAAACTGATGAATGCTCATCATAGTCACATTTATTTTCAGTATAAATGTAGAGGTTTTAGCAGGCTTAGGTCAAACAAAAAAAGGTCAGTAATGGTAACAGAATTACGAGCACAACTCTAATAAATTCATTTTCATGATGTAGAAATTAGCTTCTGTTTTATTATTCTGTTATTAGCTGTCAGTAATGGTAACAGAATTATGAGCAGAACTCTAATAAATTCATTTTCATGATGTAGAAATTAGCTTCTGTTTTATTATTCTGTTATTAGCTGTTTCCAACACATATATGTATGCATCCACATACCAAGCTGAATACTAAGCAGTTTAAATTCTACTTTAAAACTTTTTTTAAATTTTTTTTTATTTTTATACTTTTAAGTTCTAGGGTACCTGTGCACAACGTGCAGTTTTGTTACATATGTATACATGCGCCATGTTGATGTGCTGCACCCATTAGCTCATCATTTACATTAGGTATATCTAAAAAAAAATAAAAAAATAAAAAATAAAATTTTAACAATTAGACTTTTCATATTTATAAAAAAGTTTAGAAAAATAAATTTTTAATACTATTACCTTATATATTTTAGTTTTACAAATAATTTTCATGTATACTAGCTCATTGAATTTCTAAATACCTCCTGACCTTTACTGTGATGTTTTTCCTATAGGACTATTTTGATAAGGCTATTGTAATAATTTATGTTTTTGTGAATACTGCTGAATGAAGATATAAATGGTCATTCACTTCTATAATTTATCTTTCATTATTGTTTAAACATAAGATCTTTAAATAAAATTTTAAATTAAGAGGATTTGCTTTATTTCTGCCAGCATATCAGTTTTTACCAAACAATCCTGATTCCTTCCTTTCTTTTCTTCCCTCTCCATCTCCCTTCGTTTCTTCCATTTATAATAGAATTCTAGGAGTGTAATTTAATTGTTTTCTCTAAAGAAACAAGAGGGAAGGAGGGAGGGAGGGAGAGGTAGAAATAGAGTTAGAATGGGAGAGAGAGAGAGAGAGAGAGACTTTGCTTTATGTGGACATCAAAGGGAACCTTAATATAGAATTTTTCCTGTTTGTGCTAAACAGATAAAAAATTGGTTCTTTTTAAAAGACAGAGTCAACAGCTCTCAAATTATGTATCTTCTAGATGAAGTTACTTGTTTTTTCTAATTTATAGCATAGTAATTGGGTATGAAAATGCTGATTTCAAATGTGTAATGTTGGTTTCCTACCCCCATAATAATTCTTTCAGAAAGAATGAATTCAAATTTCCATGCAAAAAAATTATTTATGTCAAAATCATTAAATTCAAGACAAATCTTATTTCAGCATTTCCAGTTTTTTTTTTCTTACTATAGGTGTGGCATAGTGTTTTCTTAAAAAGAGAGGAAGGCTATTTGAGTGCATATTTCATAAGCTTCTTATTCATTATTCATGCCATTAGAGATAGAAGGAGTATACACACATGGGGCATTTTCTCAGATGTGTCCTCTGAGAAGTACATTCAGCCTAAACCTCAAAGAGTCTTTTTCAGTGGGGGCTGGAGGGAAGCTCATTGAGGATGGCAGATGGCCCTCCTCAGATATATTCCTATAGTAATGCTCTTGTGGGTTCTAAGTTCCACTGCAATTTAATTTTTGGCCACATGAATTAGGCCAACAGCACCTTACCCTAAAATACTTTGAGAGATTAAAGCATTTGAAATGTTTCAAACTAGTTTTGTTCAATGTGTTTCAGAAATATTATTTTCTGAAATATGAAAATAAGCCAATCTCTAATTCAATTTTGGTAGGGTTCATATCGTTTATTTAAATTGGATTTAGGCTTCTTGCAAGAAGGTACAACTGATTTAGGCCTATGACTTAATATGCACAAAAGATGCTATGGGTACTTTATAAATATTTAGTTATAAAAATGAGGATGGCATGTTTCTCTCTACTTGAATTAAAAATGAGTTATTAGTGTAAACCTTTTTGAAAAACTCATTTATGAAGTCAAAATGAATTTTTTTTGTTTTGTTTTTGAGATGGAGTTTCGCTCTTGTTGCCCAGGCTGGAGTGCAATGGCACGATCTCAGCTCATTGCAATCTCTGCCTCCCAGTTTCAAGCGATTCTCCTGCCTCAGCCTCCTAACTAGGATTATATGCATGTGCCACCATGCCCAGCTAATTTTGTATTTTTAGTAGAGATGGAGTTTCTCCATGTTTCTCAGACTGGTCTTGAAATCCCGACCTCAGGTGATCCACCTGGTTTGGCCTCCCGAAGTGCTGGGATTACAGGTGTGAGCCACCAAGCCCAGCCAAAATACATTATGTAATTTAAAAGCTGGGGGTGGCTGGCAAGATGACGGAATAGGAACAGCTCCGGGCTGCAGCTCCCAGCGAGATCAACACAGAAGGTGGGTGATTTCTGCATTTCCAACTGAGGTACCCAGCTCATCTCATTGGGGCTGGTTAGACAGTGGGTGCAGCCCACAGAGGGCAAGCTAAAGCAAGGTGGAGCATTGCCTCACCTGGGAAGCGCAATGGGTTGGGGAACTCCCTGCCCTAGCTAAGGGAAGCTGTGAGGGACTGTGCCATGAGGAATGGTGCATTGAGGCCCAGATACTATGCTTTTCCCATGGTCTTCACAACCCACAGACCAGGAGATTCCCTTGGAAGCCTACACCACCAGGGCTTTAGGTTTCAAGCACAAAACTAGATGGCTGTTTGGAGAGACAGCGAGCTAGCTGAAGGAGTCATTTTTTCAAACCCAGTGGCTCCTGGAATGCCAGCGAGACAGAACCGTTCCCTCCCCTGGAAAGGGGGCTGAAGCCAGGGACCCAAGTGGTCTAGCTCAGCAGATCCCACCGCCACAGAGCCCAGCAAGCTAAGATCCACTGGCTTTAAATTCTCGCTGCCAGCACAGCAGTCTGAAGTCAACCTAGGATGCTGGAGCTTGGTGGGGGGAGGGGCATCTGCCATTACTGAGGCTTGAGTAGGTGATTTTCCCCACACAGTGTAAACAAAGCCACTGGGAAGTTTGGACTGGGTAGAGCCCACCACAGCACCACAAAGCTGCTGTAGCCAGACTGCCTCTCTGGGTTCCTCCTCTCTGGACAGGGCATCTCTGAAAGAAAAGCAGCAGCCCCACTCAGGGGCTTATATATAAAACGCCCAACTCTCTCGGACAGAGCACCTGGGGGAAGGGGCGGCTGTGGACACAGCTTCAGCAGGCTTAAACGTTCCTGCCTGCTGGCTCTGAAGAGAGCAATGGATCTCCCAGCACAGAACTCGAGCTCTGCTAAGGGACAGACTGCCTCCTCAAGTGAGTTCCTGACCCCCGTGCCTCCTGACTGGGAGACACCTCCCAGCAAGTGTGAACAGACACCTCATACAGGTGAGCTCCGGCTGGCATTTGGCGGGTGCCCCTCTGGGATGAAGCTTCCAGGGGAAGGAACAGGCAGCAATCTTTGCTGTTCTGCAGCCTCCGCTGGTGATACCCAGGCAAACAGAGTCTGGAGTGGACCTCCAGGAAACTCCGGCAGACCTGCAACAGAGGGGCCTGACTGTTAGAAGGAAAACTAACAAGCAGAAAGAAATAGCATCAACATCAACATAAAGAACGTCCACACAAAAACACCATACAAGAATCACCAGCATCAAAGACCAAAGGTAGATAAATCTACCAAGATGAGGAAAAAGTGCAAAAAGGCTGAAAATTCCAAAAACTAGATTGCCTTTTCTTCTCCAAAGGATCACAACTCCTCGCCAGCAAGGGAACAAAACTGAACAGGGAATATATTTGACGAATTGACAGAAATAGGCTTCAGAAGGTGGGTAATGAGAAACTCCTCCGAGCTAAAGGAGCATGTTCTAACCCAATGCAAGGAAGCTAAGAACCTTGAAAAAACGTTAGAGGAATTGCTAACTAGAATAACCAGTTTAGAGAAGAACATGAAAGACCTGATGGAGCTGAAAAACACATCACAAGAACTTTGTGAAGCATACACAAGTATCAATAGCCAAATTGATATAGCAGAAGATATATCAGAGATTGAAGATCAACTTAATGAAATAAAGCATGAAGACAAGATTAGAGAAAAAAGAATGAAAAGGAACAAACAAAGCCTCCAAGAAATATGGGACTATGTGAAAAGATCAAACCTACTTTTGATTGGTGTACCAGAAACTGATGGGGATAATGGAACCAAGTTGGAAAACACTCTTCAGGATATTATCCAGGAGAACTTCCCCAACCTAGCAAGACAGGCAAACATTCAAATTCAGGAAATACAGAGAACACCACAAAGATACTCCTCGAGAAGAGCAACCCCAAGACACATAATCATCAGATTCACCAAGGTTGAAATGAAAAAAAAAAAAATGTTAAGGGCAGCCCAAGAGAAAGGTCGGGTTACTCACAAAGGGAAGCCCATCAGACTAACAGCGGATCTCTCTGCAGAAACCCTACAAGCCAGAAGGGAATGGGGGCCAATATTCAACATTCTTAAAGAAACGATTTTTCAACCCAGAATTTCATATCCAGCCAAACTAAGCTTCATAAGCAAAGGAGAAATAAAATCCTTTACAGACAAGCAAATGCTGAGATTTTGTCACCACAAGTCCTGCCTTACAAGAGCTCCTGAAGGAAGCACTAAATATGGAAAGGAAAAACCAGTACCAGCCACTATAAAAACATACCAAATTGTAAAGAACATTGACACTGTGAAGAAACTGCATCAACTAATGAGCAAAATAAAGCAAGTTCTTAGAGACCTACAAAGGGACTTAGACTCCCACACAATAATAGTGGGAGACTTTAACACTCCACTCTCAATATTATAGAGATCAACAAGACACAAAATTAACACGGATATTCAGGACTTGAACTCAGCTCTGGACCAAGCAGACATAATAGACATCTACAGAACTCTCTACACCAAGTCAACAGAATATACATTCTTCTCAGCACCATATCACACTTATTCTAAAATAGACCATGTAATTGGAAGTAAAACACTCCTCAGCAAATGCAAAATAACTGAAATCATAACAGTCTCTCAGACCACAGTGCAATCAAATTAGACCTCAGGATTAAGAAACTCACTAAAAACTGCACAACTACATGGAAACTGAACAACCTGCTCCTGAATGACCACTGGGTAAATAACGAAATTAAGGCAGAAATAAATAAGTTCTTTGAAACCAACGAGAACAAAGACACAATGTATCAGAATCTCTGGGACATAGCTAAAGCAGTGTGTAGAGGGAAATTTGTAGCACTAAATGCCCACAGGAGAAAGCAGGACAGATCTAAAATTGACACCCTAACATCACAATGAAAAGAACTAGAGGAGCAAGAGCAAACAAATTCAAAAGCTAGCAGAAGACAAGAAATAACTAAGATCAGAGCAGAACCGAAGTAGATAGAGACAAGAAAAGCCCTTCAAAAAATCAATGAATTCCGGAGCTGGTTTTTTGAAAAGATTAACAAAATAGATAGACTGCTAGCCAGACTAATAAAGAAGAAAAGAGAGGAATCAAATAGACACAATAAAAAATGATAAAGGGGAGATCACCACTGATTCCACAGAATTACAGACTACCATCAGAGAATACTATAAACACCTCTACACATATAAACTAGAAAATACAGAAGAAATGGATAAATTCCTGGACACATACACCCTCCCAAGACTAAGCCAGGAAGAATTTGAATCCTTGAATAGACCAATAACAAGTTCTGAAATTGAGGCAGTAATTAATAGCCTAAAACAAACAAAAAAGCCCAGGACCAGAAGGATTCACAGCTGAATTCTACCAGAGGTACAAAGAGGAGCTGGTACTGTTCCTTCTGAAATTATACCAAACAATAGAAAAACAGGGACTCCTCCCTAACTCATTTTATTAGGTCAGCATAATCCTGATACCAAAACCTGGCAGAGACACAACAAAAAAAGAAAATTTCAGGCCAATATCCCTGATGAACACTGATGCAAAAATCCTCAATAAAATACTGTCAAACCAAATCCAGCAGCACACTGAAAAGCTTATCCACCATGATCAAGTTGGTTTCATCCCTGGGATGCAAGGCTGGTTTAACATATGCAAATCAATAAACGTAATCCATCACATAAACAGAGCCAACGACAAAAACCACTTGATTATCTCAACAGATGCAGAAAAGGCCTTCGACAAAATTCAACACCCCTTCATGATAAAAACTCTCAATAAACTTGGTAGTGAGGGAACATATCTCAAAATAATAAGAGCTATTTATGACAAACCCACAGCCAATATACTGAATGGGGAAAAGCTGGAAGCATTTCGTTTGAAAACTAGCACAAGACAAGGATACCCTCCGTCATCACTCCTATTCAACATAGTGTTGGAAGTTATGGCTGGGGCAATCAGGCAAGAGAAAGAAATAAAGGGTATTCAAATAGGAAGAGAGGAAGTCAAATTGTCTCTGTTTGCAGGTGACTTGACTGTGTATTTAGAAAACCCCATTGTCTCAGCCCAAAATCTCCTTAAGCTGATAAGCAACTTCCTCAAAGTCTCAGGATACAAAATCAATGTGCAAAAATCACAAGCATTCTTATCTCAGGAAAACACTGTCATTATCAAATTAAGTTATCATGTAGTTGGTTACCATTATTAGAAAGAATACAGCAAATGTAAGTCATTTGAAGGCTGCTGTGCATTTAATCAGCTGTAGTCAAGCAACTTGGAATCCAGGGTTTCATTATAAATCGCAGTTGCTTAACTCCAATTTCACAGTATAGCATCAGGTTTCTTGTATACAAATATAAATGATTGAGAATTCAACTGGAATAGAAAAAGTATTAGAAATTTCTGGATTGAGATTCAGAGTCTGATGTCCAGAAGTTGTATGATTAAAAATGACTTAAATATTTTCTTCAGAAATTGAGCTATGGACATGGCATCCAAGAGGGAATGGGATTCTCTGCATAATGAAGAACATGTCACTTTGGTATTTATTGGATTGCTTTGGCAGTAGTCAGCTGTGATCAACATTTATGTTGGTTAAGATCTTGGAATATACGTTGTGGAAAAATCTCTCACTCGCTCTTTGTCTTTTTGTCTCTGAGTCTCCATTTCTCTCTCTTTTCTCTGTCTTTCAGGGTGTTCATGTGTGTGTGTGTGTGTGTGTGAAGGAAGATATAGGAAAAAAAGAGCTAGAAATCTGTAGTTGGTTTGTTGGATAGAGGCGAGTGTTATGCACATGGGTTAAGATTTGTGAGAGGCCTTTAAAGAACTTGTGCCAATAAGTGACAATAGTCATTTACAAAACTGAAAAAAAATGTAAGATACTCTAAAAGTAATACATACAAGTTAACCCCTGGTACCTTTTCAATTAAAAAATATGAACACACACAAATAATTTGAAATGCATTCTGTGGTATATTTTCCAATGACCAAAATAAGGACATATTTTAGTTATTTCTTTTCTTTAACAATTAGACAAATTAATAAACTTCACATTTTCTGCATGACTTTTTAATGACTTTGAATTTCTTCAATTATTTGAAGTAAATTGCAAAAAAATACACCTCATGTTCCAGGCAAAGGTTTGAATTAATCCTCTTTGAAAAACAACAGATGAACCATCATAATATATGGGAAATAATAGTTTTTCTCTACTCATTGCCTTAAGGTTAACCTGAGACACTTTAATGTTAAAATTAATAAGCTGAGGAAGGAAGGTGAAAACTAACATATTAAATACCCACTGTATGTGAGGCACTGTGCTAGACTTTTATCATGCATTATATCTTCAATTCTTTCAGCAACCCTATAAATGCAGTATTCTAGTCACTTTTTCTACCTGAGCAAACTGGCTGGAGTGAGTGTTTTCCAAACTTCAGACTAAGATGGGTCTCAGACACAGAAATGTGATAAACATTGCTGAATAACTCAAACACAACTTTATTACATTTAGATATGGAAAAGTAAGTCCGGGAGCTCACACCTGTAATCCCAGCACTTTGGCAGGGTGAGGCGGGTGGATCACCTGAGGTCAGGAGTTCGAGACCAGCCTTACCAACATGGAAAAACCCCATCTCTACTAAAAAGACAAAATTAGCCAGGTGTGGTGGTGCATGCCTGTAATCCCAGCTATTTGGGAGGCTGAGGCAGGAGAATCACTTGAACCCGGGAGGCGGGGGTCGCGGTGAGCTGAGATCGCCCCATTGCACTCCAGCCTGGGCAAGAAGAGCGAAACTCCACCTCAAAAAAAAAAAAAAAAAAAAAGGAAAAGGAAAAGTAACATTTAAAGTAAAAAGAGTAAAAGTAAACTTTAAAAGTCACACTCTTTTAAAGTTTACTTTTCCAGAGTTGACCTCAAGTATATTAGCATTTAGATAAAGCATCACATTTGCACCCCTATGAATTTTATGTCATGTCCCATAACTCAAGATTGTTAGGTTAAGCTTGAGACTCCAGTTCTCACTTTGTCTTATAAGTAGATAATGTACTACTTGATATTGCTGTCTGGGGGTGGGGTGGAAGAGCAGTTTCAAATAACCTTTTTTTTTTTTTTTTTTTTGAGACAGAGTCTTGGTCTGTAGCCCAAGCTGGAATGCAGTGGCGTGATCTCTGCTCACTGCAACCTTCGCCTCCAGAGTTCAAGCATTTCTCCTGACTCAGCCTCCCGAGTAGCTGGGACTACAGGTATGCGCCACCATACCCAGCTAATTTTTGTATTTTTAGTAGAGAGAGGGTTTCACCATGTTGGCCAGGATGGTCTCGATCTCCTGACATTGTGATCCACCCGCCTCGGCCTCCCAAAGTGCTGGGATTATAGGAGTGAGCTAGCATGCCCAGCTTCAAATAACTTTTAAAATCATGCAGGAAGACAATTCTTACTAAGGCAGAGGTTCTCAACCTTGATAAATCTTAGAATTACAAGAAGACCTTTAAAAAATACTGATGCATGGAGCCCACCATGTGATTCTGTCAGAGGTGTTTGAACTAGAGCAACTCCATTTTGAACAGGGGCTGCATAAAATAAGGCTGAGACCTATTGGGCTGTATTCCCAGGAGGTTAGACATTCTAAGTGACAGGATGGAGGTTGGCACAAGGTACAGGTCAAAAAGACCTTGCTGATAAAACAGGATGCGGTAAAGAAGCTGGCCTAAACCCACCAAAACCAAGATGGCCATGAAAGTGACTTCTGGTCATCCTTACTGCTCATTATATGCTAATTATAATTCATTAGCATGTTAAAAGACACTCCTACCAGTGCCATGACAGTTTATAAATGCCATGGCAATATAAGGAAATCAACCTACATGGTCTAAAAAGAGAGAGGAACCCTAAATTCTGGGAATTGCCCATCCCTTTCCCAGAAAACTCATGAATAATCTACCCCTTGTTTAGCATGTAATCAAGAAATAGCCATAAAAATAGCCAACGAGTAGCTCATGCTGCTGCTCTGCCTATGGAGTAGCCATTCCTTTGTTTCTTTACTTGTCTAATAAACTTGCTTTCATTTTACTCTATGAATTTGCCTTGAATTCTTTCTTGTGCAAGATCCAAGAACTCTCCCTTGGGGTCTGGATCGGGACCCCTTTCTGGTAACATCTTCCAATGTGCAGTTAAGGTTGGAAAACATTGCTCTTAGTTTGTCCGCACAATAATGGCACTATTCTTATGTAATTGCTTTGCTATTACACCTAAGTGACCTCAAACAAGGTGAGGTTTGGGACATCAGGTAGGTGTGAGGAATTAAGGACAGCACAAGTAAGACAGCTCTCTATGTTATTAGGAACGAGATGACTCTGACAGTAACAATAATTACCACTATTTCAGGATAGATTTCTGAATGCCTGCAAAAATATTATAAGTCTTGCTAGAGATAAAACTGCCTTTAGAGCACTGGCCAACAACCTTTCCCCTCTTGCTGAGGTGGGAGTTTAACTGGTACCCACTTAATGCCAAATGGTATTGGAGCCAATAAGAAAAATAGCTGTATTTAAATCCAGTTTCACCTGCAAGAGTCTCCAAGTTTTAAACTAAACCATTACCTTCATGGTAGCTGTTTTTGAAAATGTATATACTTGATAGTTTAGCAATAAATAATACAACACATTTACTTAAGAGCAGATATGGCACTTCAACCCTAACCTGTGAAAGCTCCCAACCAGGAGAACACGTATAAACTCTCATATACTACAGACGTATTCAATTTGTACAACTACAAAACAACTAGCATATCACATTCAAATTAATTCAATTTAAAATGTTTCTAGATCAAGAGCATTAATTTTCACTTACATTCTAGAGCAAAGCCTGCAGTACAAAATTATTATATAATCTGGGATAAACTCTAAATAGAAACTAATTTAAACTCCTTCACTCAACTACTGTCAACCTGCCAAGTGTAGGAATGGCAGCATGCTACTATAGTTAGCAGCTCTCTCCTGGTCAATCGGATCAGAGAGACTCAGAGTGAAGAACCGAAAGAAAGTTTTGTACAGTTTGATAAAAGGAAAACAGCTTTAAATGACAAATTAGGAACAATTTTATAATACATGATTTACAATTTCTTTGCATGAAATTGTAAAGTCAGACTGTACAAATTCTTTGCTATTTAAATGCTCACTTGAAAATTTCTTTGCAGGAAAATTTCTTTGCAGGAAATTGTACAGTCAGACTGTACAAATTCTTTGCTATTTAAATGCTCCCTTGAAAACTTAAATTTTCTCCCGATCATTTCTAACTCCAAAACAAGGCTTATTTGGAATATCAGCAACATTTTATGAAATGTGATTTAGTTAACCACATCTTCCTTAATATTTTTACGACAAATCTTTGACAAGAATATAACCCCTTAGCAAAACAAATATACCTCCCTTACCACAGCAAGCAAACTTACCTCTTGGGAAGAAGAAGCGATCAAAAATTACTGGCTCAGCCAAATAGAAAGAACATATAAAGCTTCAGTTCTGGAGTCAAGGACTGGTGACTTGTTTAAATAAGCTCAAGAGTCAAATGGCTGTGCCTTCTCTTTAAAGGGAAACCAGAAAACTCTGCACTAATGTGTACTGCTTCCGGGCACCTCCCTTTGTTCTAAGTAGAATGCTAATGCTAAAATTGCAGTTTGCATTCCTGCTTACTCAGGGAACACTGACGCAGCCTGACAAAGCTTCCAGCTTAAATATCCTGATGGGGGGAAGAAAAGTCCCAGAAGATGGTATTTCCCTTGTGCACTAGTAAAACGAGCAACACGATGAATGTGTAAATTTGAACAGCTGGAAGTTTGTGGTCACATTAATGTTAACCTGATCTCATTTGTAACATATATTAGAGACACTGAGAAAAGAAATGTTTCACTTCTTATGAATGTCCATTAAGGAAGTCAAGAGTGTGTGTCTGAATGTTTTCACCTCTTCTCCTTGGCGTGCAAAATTTTCATTAATGTACATAAAAGCAGTTAGTATAAAAGGAGAAAGAAATTCCTTAGGGGAGTGAAATATAGATTAAGCTTAGTATAATGGGATGAAAAATAATGTGAAAAAGTTAAGGCTATAAAGAGTAAAAGGAAACCTAGCAGTGCAACTTATTCATGTGTTAACATGATATATTTTAAAGTATAGGAAAAATTTAATTTCAAATTATGTTTAATATTGTTTTTCATTGTACAGAGGGAATGTAAAGCAGGGATTGCTATGTAATGTCAAATTTTTAAGAAGAAATTTAAGATGTGTTATGTGCTATCTCATCCCTTCTCCTAGGGTCTTTATAAATGATGAAGTTTCTTTTCTTCTTTTTATATACAATAATTGGATAACAGC